>NW_025535246.1:0-110170 GCF_020615455.1 Coregonus clupeaformis | reverse complement strand
TCACTCCAAAAACTGCATCCTCCTAGACCTACTGTAGGACCCATAACCTCACCTAACAACAACATAGCACTACTGTAGGACCCATAACTTCACCTAACAACATAGACCTATTGTAGGACCCATAACTTTATCTAACAACATATACCTAATGTAGGACCCATAACTTCACCTAACAACATAGACCTACTGTAGGACCCATACATTCACCTAACAACATAGACCTACTGTAGGACCCATAACTTCACCTAACAATAACATAGACCTACTGTAGGACCCATAACTTCACCTAACAACATAGACCTACTGTAGGATCCATAACTTCACCTAACAACATAGACCTACTGTAGGACCCATAACTTCACCTAACAACAACACAGACCTACTGTAGGACTCTTAACTTCACCTAACAACATAGACCTACTGTAGGATCCATAACTTCACCTAACAACATAGACCTACTGTAGGACCCATAACTTCACCTAACAACAACACAGACCTACTGTAGGACCCATAACTTCACCTAACAACAACATAGACCTACTGTAGGACTCATAACTTCACCTAACAATAACATAGACCTACTGTAGGACCCATAACTTCACCTAACAACATAGACCTACTGTAGGACCCATAACTTCACCTAACAACATTGACCTACTGTAGGACCCATAACTTCACCTAACAACATAGACCTACTGTAGGACGCATAACTTCACCTAACAACATAGACCTATTGTAGGACCCATAACTTCACCTAACAACATAGACCTACTGTAGGACCCATACATTCACCTAACAACATAGACCTACTGTAGGACCCATAACTTCACCTAACAATAACATAGACCTACTGTAGGACCCATAACTTCACCTAACAATAAAATAGACCTACTGTAGGACCCATAACTTCACCTAACAATAACATAGACCTACTGTAGGACCCATAACTTCACCTAACAACAACACAGACCTACTGTAGGACACTTAACTTCACCTAACAATAACAGACCTACTGTAGGACCCATAACTTCACCTAACAACATAGACCTATTGTAGGACCCATAACTTTACCTAACAACATATACCTAATGTAGGACCCATAACTTCACCTAACAACATAGACCTACTGTAGGACCCATACATTCACCTAACAACATAGACCTACTGTAGGACCCATAACTTCACCTAACAACATAGACCTACTGTAGGATCCATAACTTCACCTAACAACATAGACCTACTGTAGGACCCATAACTTCACCTAACAACATTGACCTACTGTAGGACCCATAACTTCACCTAACAACACAGACCTACTGTAGGACTCTTAACTTCACCTAACAATAACATAGACCTACTGTAGGACCCATAACTTCACCTAACAATAAAATAGACCTACTGTAGGACCCATAACTTCACCTAACAACACAGACCTACTGTAGGACTCTTCTTCACCTAACAAAACATAGACCTCTAGGACCCTCTTCACCTAACAACAACACAGACCTACTGTAGGACACTTAACTTCACCTAACAATAACAGACCTACTGTAGGACCCATAACTTCACCTAACAACATAGACCTACTGTAGGACCCATAACTTCACCTAACAACAACATAGACCCACTGTAGGACCCATAACTTCACCAAACAACAACATAGACCTACTGTAGGACCCAAAACTTCACCTAACAACATTGACCTACTGTAGGACCCATAACTTCACCTAACAACATAGACCTACTGTAGGACGCATAACTTCACCTAACAACATAGACCTACTGTAGGACCTATTACTTCACCTAACAACATAGACCTACTGTAGGACCCACAACATAGATCTACTGTAGGACCCATAACTCCCCCATGAATGTAGGACCCATAACTTCCTAACAACATATACCTACTGTAGGCCAACCTAACAACATAGACCTACTGTAGGACCCATAACTTCACCAAACAACAACATTGATCTACTGTAGGACCCATAACTTCACCTAACAACATAGACCTACTGTAGGACCCATAACTTTACCTAACAACAATGACCTACTGTAGGACCCATAACTTCACCTAACAACATAGACCTACTGTAGAACCCTCTTCACAGCCTACTGTAGGACCCATAACTTCACCAAACAACAACATAGAACTACTGTAGGACCCATAACTTCACCTAACAACATACACCTACTGTAGGACCCATAACTTCACCTAACAACAACATGACCTACTGTAGGACCCATAAATTCACCTAACAACATAGACCTACTGTAGGACCCATAAATTCACCTAACAACATAGACCTACTGAAGGACCCATAACTTCACCTAACAATAACATAGACCTACTGTAGGACCCATAACTTCACCTAACAACATAGACCTACTGTAGGACCCATAACTTCACCTAACAACAACATAGACCTACTGTAGGACCCATAACTTCACCTAACAACATAGACCTACTGTAGGACCCATAACTTCACCTAACAACATAGACCTACTGTAGGACCCATAACTTCAACTAACAACATATACCTACTGTAGGACCCATAACTTCACCAAACAACAACATAGACCTACTGTAGGACCCATAACTTCACCAAACAACAACATAGAACTACTGTAGGACCCATAACTTCACCTAACAACATAGACCTACTGTAGGACCCATAACTTCACCTAACAACAAAGACCTAATGTAGGACCCATAACTTCACCTAACAACATAGACCTACTGTAGGACCCATAAATTCCGCTAACAACATAGACCTACTGTAGGACCCATAACTTCACCTAACAACATAGACCTACTGAAGGACCCATAACTTCACCTAACAACATAGACCTACTGTAGGACCCATAACTTCACCTAACAACAACATAGACCTACTGTAGGACCCATAACTTCACCTAACAACATAGACCTACTGTAGGACCCATAACTTCACCTAACAACAACATAGACCCACTGTAGGACCCATAACTTCACCTAACAACATAGACCTACTGTAGGACCCATAACTTCACCTAACAACATAGACCTACTGTAGGACCCATAACTTCACCTAACAACATAGACCTACTGTAGGACCCATAACTTCACCTAACAACAACATAGACCTACTGTAGGACCCATAACTTCACCTAACAACATAGACCTACTGTAGGACCAATAACGTCACTTCACAACATAGACCTACTGTAGAACCCATAACTTCACCTAACAACAACATAGACCCACTGTAGGACCCATAACTTCACCAAACAACAACATAGACCTACTGTAGGACCCATAACTTCACCTAACAACATAGACCTACTGTAGGACCATAACTTTACCTAACAACATAGACCTACTGTAGGACCATAACTTTACCTAACAACATAGACCTACTGTAGGACCCATAACCTCACCTAACAACATAGACCTACTGTAGGACCCATAACCTCACCTAACAATAACACAGACCTACTGTAGGACCTATAACTTCACTTAACAACAACATAGACCCACAGTAGGACCCATAACTTCACCAAACAACAACATAGAACTACTGTAGGACCCATAACTTCACCTAACAGCATAGACCTACTGTAGGACCCATAACTTCACCTAACAACATAGACCTACTGTAGGACCATAACTTTACCTAACAACATAGACCTACTGTAGGACCCATAACCTCACCTAACAATAACACAGACCTACTGTAGGACCCATACCTTCACCTAACAACAACATAGACCCACTGTAGGACCCATTACTTCACCAAACAACAACATAGAACTACTGTAGGACCCATAACATCACCTAACAACATAGACCCACTGTAGGACCCATAACTTCACCAAACAACAACATAGAACTACTGTAGGACCCATAACTTCACCTAACAACATAGACCTACTGTAGGACCATAACTTTACCTAACAACATAGACCTACTGTAGGACCCATAACTTCACCTAACAACATATACCTACTGTAGGACCCATAACTTCACCTAACAACATAGACCTACTGTAGGACCCATAACCTCACCTAACAATAACACAGACCTACTGTAGGACCTATAACTTCACTTAACAACAACATAGACCCACAGTAGGACCCATAACTTCACCAAACAACAACATAGAACTACTGTAGGACCAATAACTTCACCTAACAGCATAGACCTACTGTAGGACCCATAACTTCACCTAACAACATAGACCTACTGTAGGACCATAACTTTACCTAACAACATAGACCTACTGTAGGACCCATAACTTCACCTAACAACAACATAGACCTACTGTAGGACCCATAACTTCACCTAACAACATAGACCTACTGTAGGACCCATAACCTCACCTAACAATAACACAGACCTACTGTAGGACCCATAACTTCACCCAACAACATAGACCTACTGTAGGACCCATAACTTCACCTAACAACATAGACCTACTGTAGGACCCATAACTTCACCTAACAACATAGACCTACTGTAGGACCCATAACTTCACCTAACAACATAGACCTACTGTAGGACCCATAACCTCACCTAACAATAACACAGACCTACTGTAGGACCCATAACTTCACCTAACAACATAGACCAACTGTAGGACCCATAACTTCACCTAACAACATAGACCTACTGTAGGACCCATAACTTTACCTAACAACATAGACCTACTGTAGGACCCATAACTTCAACTAACAACATAAACTACTGTAGGACCCATAAATTCACCTAACAACACCTAACAACATAGACCCACTGTAGGACCCATAACTTCACCTAACAACAACATAGAACTACTGTAGGACCCATAACTTCACCTAACAACATAGACCTACTGTAGGACCCATAACTTCACCTAACAACAACATAGACCTACTGTAGGACCCATAACTTCACCTAACAACAACATAGACCTACTGTAGGACCCACTTCACCTAACAACAACATAGACCTACTGTAGGACCCATAACTTCACCTAACAACAACATAGACCTACTGTAGGACCCATAACTTCACCTAACAACAACATAGACCTACTGTAGGACCCATAACTTCACCTAACAACATAGACCTACTGTAGGACCCATAACTTCACCTAACAACAACATAGACCTACTGTAGGACCCATAACTTCACCTAACAATAACATAGACCTACTGTAGGACCCATAACTTCACCTAATAACATAGACCCACTGTAGGACCCATAACCTCACCTAACAACATAGACCTACTGTAGGACCCATAACTTCACCTAACAACAACATCATAGACCTACTGTAGGACCCATAACTTCACCAAACAACATAGACCTACTGTAGGACCCATAACTTCACCAAACAACATAGACCTACTGTAGGACCCATAACTTCACCTAAATACATAGACCTACTGTAGGACCCATAACCTCACCTAACAATAACACAGACCTACTGTAGGACCCATAACTTCACCTAACAACAACATAGACCCACTGTAGTACCCATTACTTCACCAAACAACAACATAGAACTACTGTAGGACCCATAACATCACCTAACAACATAGACCCACTGTAGGACCCATAACTTCACCAAACAACAACATAGAACTACTGTAGGACCCATAACTTCACCTAACAACATAGACCCACTGTAGGACACATAACTTCACCTAACAACATAGACCTACTGTAGGACCCATAACATCACCTAACAACATAGACCCACTGTAGGACCCATAACTTCACCAAACAACAACATAGAACTACTGTAGGACCCATAACTTCACCTAACAACATAGACCCACTGTAGGACACATAACTTCACCTAACAACATAGACCCACTGTAGGACCCATAACTTCACCAAACAACAACATATAACTACTGTAGGACCCATAACTTCACCTAACAGCATAGACCTACTGTAGGACCCATAACTTCACCTAACAACATAGACCTACTGTAGGACCATAACTTTACCTAACAACATAGACCTACTGTAGGACCCATAACTTCACCTAACAACAACATAGACCCACTGTAGGACCCATAACTTCACCTAACAACATAGACCTACTGTAGGACCCATAACCTCACCTAACAATAACACAGACCTACTGTAGGACCCATAACTTCACCTAACAACAACATAGACCCACTGTAGGACCCATAACTTCACCAAACAACATAGACCTACTGTAGGACCCATAACTTCACCTAACAACACAGACCTACTGTAGGACCCATAACTTCACCGAACAACATAGACCTACTGTAGGACCCATAACCTCACCTAACAATAACACAGACCTACTGTAGGACCCATAACTTCACCTAACAACATAGACCTACTGTAGGACCCATAACTTCACCTAACAACATAGACCTACTGTAGGACCCATAACTTTACCTAACAACATAGACCTACTGTAGGACCCATAACTTCAACTAACAACATAAACTACTGTAGGACCCATAAATTCACCTAACAACACCTAACAACATAGACCCACTGTAGGACCCATAACTTCACCTAACAACAACATAGAACTACTGTAGGACCCATAACTTCACCTAACAACATAGACCTATTGTAGGACCCATAACTTCACCTAACAACACAGACCTACTGTAGGACCCATAACTTCACCTAACAACAACATAGACCTACTGTAGGACCCACTTCACCTAACAACAACATAGACCTACTGTAGGACCCATAACTTCACCTAACAACAACATAGACCTACTGTAGGAACCATAACTTCACCTAACAACAACATAGACCTACTGTAGGACCCATAACTTCACCTAACAACATAGACCTACTGTAGGACCCATAACTTCACCTAACAACAACATAGACCTACTGTAGGACCCATAACTTCACCTAACAATAACATAGACCTACTGTAGGACCCATAACTTCACCTAATAACATAGACCCACTGTAGGACCCATAACCTCACCTAACAACATAGACCTACTGTAGGACCCATAACTTCACCTAACAACAACAACATAGACCTACTGTAGGACCCATAACTTCACCAAACAACATAGACCTACTGTAGGACCCATAACCTCACCTAACAACATAGACCTTCTGTAGGACCCATAACTTCACCTAACAACATAGACCTACTGTAGGACCCATAACTTCACCTAACAACATAGACCTACTGTAGGACCCATAACTTCACCTAACAACATAGACCTACTGTAGGACCCATAACCTCACCTAACAACAACATAGACCTACTGTAGGACCCATAACTTCACCTAACAACATAGACCTACTGTAGGACCCATAACTTCACCTAACAACAACATAGACCTAATGTAGGACCCATAACTTCACCTAACAACAACAACATAGACCTACTGTAGGACCCATAACTTCACCAAACAACATAGACCTACTGTAGGACCCATAACTTCACCTAACAACATAGACCTACTGTAGGACCCATAACCTCACCTAACAACAACATAGACCTACTGTAGGACCCATAACCTCACCTAACAACAACATAGACCTACTGTAGGACCCATAACACCTTATAACTGTTATACCAAGATGTCTGAACTTCTTGATGAGGTCGCTAGGTTTTGGGTTAAGGTTGCTACAATAGCTTTCTCTATGAATTTGACAGTGGTTACATTTCTCCAGCCCCCAATTTTGCTGCTGTTTAAAACCTAGGTTGCCCCTTTTAAAAAAGCCACACATCAATCAATCAAACAATCTGCAGTTCAAACAATAACAAAGCTGTCGTTCCACCACTGTTTTGGTAATAAGATGAGGATGGGACTGGATAAATGTAACTACTCTCAAAATCATAGACAGACCTATGGATGCAAGGACTGACCATCCATGACATCAATAGTATAGTTTTAACCATGTTGAGGCGATACAGTGTTGGTTTACATTTACATTATTTCTAAACATTGGAGTAGAAAAAGCTTATTTTGGGATCTGATGGGGTACGACAGTTGAACTAAGCTCATGAGGCATGTGTTATATTCTTCAAGAATCAATGGCTATATATAAATAATTTAAAAGTCCAAATATGGATGTAGCAACTGCAGATTCCCCCTTTAACACCACACATCAGTTCAACAACTGCAGAGTTTGTGCCTCTGTTTTTAAGACAGTACTTACTAGTGTTAATCAGGGCTCGGTTTCTCAAAAGCATCTTACTGCTAAGTTCATCATTAGAACCATTGGATGCCTTAAGATGCCTTTGGGAAACCGGAACCAGATATCCAGTTTCCTCCTCTTCTTCCTCCTCCTTTTTCGATGTGACAGTCATCTCCCCCTCCTCCTCTTTCACTCCAAAAACGGGAGCCTCCTCTTCTTTCACTCTGAACGCGTCTTCCTCTTCTTTCACTGTAACATCCTCTTCCTCTTTCACTCTAAACGCGTCTTCCTCTTCTTTCACTGTAACGTCTTCCTCTTCTTTAACGGTAACAGCTTCACCCTCTACTTGTTTTTGTATTGTAACATCCTCCTCTTCCTCCTCCTCTTTCACTAGAGCTTCTTTCTCCGTCCAGCAGACCTCCTCTTCTTTAGCAGGAGGAGAGTAGCTTAGTGACCTCATGGTCGGGGATGTTAGCTAGCTAGGCTAGTGCTAACTTAACCAGCCAGCTAGCTGACTAATAACAACAACACCGTAAATATGAAATTAAATGGGATAACTAACTAGACGACAGAAGTAGGTTTAAAACACAGCGGCTAATATACACGAAAGCGTCTAAAGAGCTTTATTGGTTGGGCTATTTTGTCTAGCAAGCTACCGAGGTGTCTGACTAACTGTTGCTGCTGTTGAAAGAAGCGTCCCGTCCACTAGATTATACGTCACACTAGCAGCATAGCCTTAAAGTCCCACATCGCCATCTGCTGACTGGAGTGGGTAACGAAGTTGAGTAAAATGTAGATTTTATTTTCAGACAAAAAGTTAAAGGGTAGGAAGCATGAGTTTTTACTCACCAATGTAACAACACAGTGTGGTTAAAGACTTAGGAACTTAGTTGTAGTCACGATCTGGTTATCTATTAAGTACAAACAGTTATGTTTTTAGCATTATTACATATTTATTCACTTATTTCCGGATATCTTCTAAACTACCCACAATGCATTATTTCTCAACGTCATATTGATGTACTCTTTTTTTATTTATTGTTTAAAATATTTCTTATTGAACAGTAACATGCATATTGGTCTACTCTGTGCTACCGAGTTTGTATATTTTTTATAACTAACCCAAGATAGACCAGAGCCTGTCGTTTCCAATAGGAGCAAATTAATCCTAGTGGGCAGAACAAGCAAGGAGGTGGGCAGAGCCAAGCAGGAGCAAGAGAGGTCCTATTGGCGCGTTCTAGCATTTATTTGCATTATTCCGTTAGGGAACGCCTACTCTGCAATAACTCAATTCGCCCTTGCACTCCTTCTAAACAACACAATTATTAGAAACTTTGTAAAAGGTTAAAGTCTACAAAACGTAGTCCACTCTGTTTGACACAGATTCTAGTTTTGAAAATAGAAAACTGTATTGAGATCAACCGTTTATCATGAGAAAAATTGCGGAATATCGGCCAAAATCCATCTCGCTCCATCTTCTCCCACTGCCGGCCACTGGGCTTCCTCTCATCACCATATTTGGTAGTGAGTTGAAACGCCAACCGGATGCTTCACATTATGTTTCACATTTATACATCAGGTGAAATATCTGGCTCATTGTTCTATCTGTGGTGTGGTTGTATTATCAGGTGGTGGGCAGAAGCTGAAAAGAGCGAAGTTAATCGATGCCAGTCGAGGGAGGACCTGATTTTTTTGTATATGACAGTAAAATATTGTTATGATGACTATAACATTTGTTGGCACCTTAAATTCTTACACATTTTCGCATAAAAATATATATTTCAACACTCTAAGACCGAGACCGGGAGGAGGACAAGGGGTCCGAGACTGAGTCAAGACCGAGATCGGGAGGGGGACAAGGGGTCCGAGACCGAGTCAAGACCGAGACTGGGAGGGGGACAAGGGGTTCGAGACCGAGTCAAGACCGAGACCGGGAGGGGGACAAGGGAGACCGAGACCGAGTCAAGACCATGCGAGTCCAATTCAAGACCATGATTGAAATTTTGTCAAATCACCACCATAATAAGAGTCCAAAATGTCCAGTATTTCTGTGTTCATATTTCAGAACAACATATGGATTCTTTAGACATTCAGATTAGTGAAAAAATGCATGCTTTGGGAAAAAAATGATGACTAACCCAAACACATGAACAATGGGCCTTCTACGCCTTCAGAGAAGGGCTAAGGATTTATATAATAATAATAATTATACTATTATTTTCAGTGATGTTCTGATTTAATCTCTGCAGCTTTTTGTTGGAAAGGAATCGGCTAACACTAAAGAGATAAAAAGATCCAGTCAGTTTTAAAAAATTTCTGGTCTCTGGGGAGATAAATGTAGCTGGCAAAGTCAGCCATTGGCTAGGTCATCAGAAGCTAGATAGAAGGCATCTGCCATTCAACTGTATTAGGGCAACATTTTGGAGTGACAGCAGAATCAACCAATCACATTTTGACTTAATGGGTGGGAACGTTTTTACAAAAACTTCTGCCTTCTCGAAGGCCAACATGTCACTGCCCAATAGCGAGCAGTAGTTTTCCCGCGGTCTAGCTAGCTAGCTTTGGTTGGCGGCTAGTTTGCGGCGGCTAGTTTGCAGCGGCTGCAGCAGGTGTTATCAAAGAGGATGATGTTGCTAATTTGTTAGCTTCTTCCTTTTCAAGAATAACTTTCAACAAGAAGTTAAGTTTCAAATGATCGTCATCTGGTGGAACTGTGCTTTTTATTGCAGCTTGCTGTTGTTAGCCATCTCTTTGAAAATAACTTCTGTGTGTGAAACACTGTTGCATTTAAAGTGGAACTGACAGCATTTTAGCAACATTCGGAAAGTATTCAGACCCCTTCCCTTTTTCCACATTTTGATGGTTGGGGAGTGTCACTGCACAGCTATTTTCCGATCTCGGCTCTGGCTGGGCCACTCAAGGACATTCAGAGACCGAAGCCACTCCTGCATTGTCTTGGCTGTGTGCTCAGGGTCGTTGTCCTGTTGGAAGGTGAACCTTCACCCCAGTCTGAAGTCCTGAGCACTCTGGAGCAGATTTTCATCAAGGATCTCTCTGTGGGCCTCCCGAGTGGCGCAGCGGTCTAAGGCATTGCATCGCAGTGCTAGAGGCATCACTACAGATCCGGGTTCGATCCAGGGTTGTATCGCAGCCAGCCGCGACCGGGAGACCCATGAGGCGGCGTACAATTGGCCCAGCGTACTGGATGTCCTTGTCCCATCGTGCTCTAGCGACTCCTTGTGGCGGCCGGGCGCATGCACGCTGACTTCAGGTCGCCAGCTGTACTGTGTTTCCTCCGACACATTGGTGCGGCTGGCTTCCCGTTAAGCGAGCAGTGTGTCAAGAAGCAGTGTGGCTTTGCAGGTCGTGTTTCGGAGGACGCATGGCTCTCGACCTTTGCCTCTCCCGAGTCCGTACGGGACTGTAACTACCAATTGGATATCACAAAAAAATTAAATAATAATAATAAAACATGTAAAAAAAGATCTCTGTACTTTGCATCATTCATCTTTCCCTCGATCCTGACTAGTCTCCCAGTCCCTGCCACTGAAAAACATCGCCACAGCACGATGCTGCCACCACCATGCTTCACCGTAGAAATGGTGCCAGGTTTCCTCCAGACATGACGCTTGGTTTCATCAGACCAGAGAATCTTGTTTCTCATGGTCTGAGAGTCCTTTAGGTGCCTTTTGGCAAACTCCAAGCGGGCTGTCATTTGCCTTTTACTGAGGAGTGGCTTCCGTCTGGCCACTCTACCATAAAGGCCTGATTGGTGGAGTACTGCAGAGATGGTTGTCCTTCTGGAAAGTTCTCCCATCTCCACAGAGGAACTCTGGAGCTCTGTCAGAGTGACTATCGGAATCTTGGTCACTTCCCTGACCAAGGCCCTTCTTCCCCGATTGCTCAGTTTGGCTGGGCGGCCAGCTCTAGGAAGAGTCTTGGTGGTTCCAAACTTCTTCCATTAAAAATGATGGAGGCCACTGTGTTCTTGGGGACCTTCAATGCTGCAGAAATGTTTTGGTACCCTTCACCGGATCTGTGCCTCCACACAATCCTGTTTCGGAGCTCTACGGACAATTCCTTTGACCTCATGGCTTGGTTTTTGCTCTGACATACACTGTCAACTGTGGGACCTTATATAGACAGGTGTGTGCCTTTCCAAATCATGGCAAAACAATTGAATTTACCACAGGTGGACTCCAATCAAGTTGTAGAAACATCTCAAGGATGATCAATGGAAACAGGATGCACCTGAGCTCAATTTCGAGTCTAATATTAAAGGGTCTGAATACTTATGTAAATATTAAAAGCAACTGAAAGTAATGAGATTACGTTACTGGGTTTGGGGAATCCAACAGTTACATTACTGATGACACTTTTGGACAGGTAACTAGTAACTGTAAAGACTCCATTTAGAAAGTAACCTACCCAACCCTGGATCCAGTATATAGGTCTCTCCATGGGTGGGAGATGGATATTTAAGCTGATCAACACTCTCTTTATATGACTGACTGGTTGACTGATTGATCCATTCATCCTTCCATCCCTCCTCAGCCAGAGAGGTCAGAGGTCACACATGGTTTAGATGGTAAATATTTATGTCCCCTTAGCGGTTCATCACGTGAGCAAAAGGGAACATGTTCCATCATCTATGTTAACTTACATTAGTGCAAATTGTCACACATTTGTTCTTTGTTAGTATGAAGGTAATTTGTGTATACTGAACAAAAATATAAACGCAACATGCAACAATTTCAAAGATTTTACTGAGTTGAAGTTCATTAGGCCCTAATCTATGGATTTCATGGAACAACTCCTTCTTGTATGAATTGTCTGATATTTAACCAGAGATCTTTTATCAGAATTTATTGTCACACTGATCACAGCTATGACATTTCTCTCCTGTGTGTGTTCTCTGGTGTGATTTTAAACTTCCTGACGAAACAAAACTCTTTCCACAGTCAGAACAGTGGTAAAGTTTCTCTCCTGGGACAAACACTTTACATGTTGCGTTTATATTTTTGTTCAGTGCAGAACGTACTTTCCCCAATCATTCACCCCATCTTTTAACATTGCTTATGCAGATTTGGTGGCCGGACTGCGTCCAGACTGTCAAACTCTGAACCCATCCTGGCAGATCTAAACCTAATTCGAGCACATTGTGACTTTCGTGCATCCAGATCTAATGCAGCTTGATCGGATGACAGAAGTCACATTTAAGTGTCGGGTGTAACTGAGGCCGTAGATGCTCCATATCCATTACTTTGAGGGTTTTATATAATATGACTAAATGTGTTTCTTTCTGTGTTGGAGGGGCAGTCAAGAAATGGAACGGCAAGGCCACAGAACATGACATATGCAGAGCTGTGGGAGACCACCTCAAGCATGCCCCTGGTAGGGCCGGGGGTGGTGTTTACCACGGCCACCACGCCTTCAGCAGGCTTGAAAAGTGGGATTGATCTGTTTGATCCATTTGTTTGTTTCAGTTTTCAGTAGTTTAATCCTTTGATGTTGTTGATTTCAACATTTTAAATAAAAAAAAGTAAAAAATGCACTGGATTGGTTGAAGTCGGTAATTGGGTTAATTTGTTTTGCAATATGTTAAAATACAATCAAGCTTTATTTATACAGCACATTTCAGACATGGATGCAACACAATGTGCTTCACAGGAAAAAACTAATACAAACTATGAAAATAAACACTGAAATATTTACTAGACAACAAACATAAGAGAATAAAAAAACTAAAGAATATCAATAAAAGCTGAAAGACTAAAGAGCATCTAAGGAAATAACATTTCTTAAAATAGTAAGAATATGATGTAATATCCAGCCCAAAATATAAGCTTGTATTACTACACTGTTTATAAACAATATAATTGTACAAAAATAATCAGTTAATCACATAAATTATTATGATTACTAAATGTTACATGAAATGGAAATATTATGAAATATCAAAACCAAATGTACACCACTTTGTTAATATGTATTGGCAATAATTAACTTAATGGTGAGGCATGGAATAATTAAACATGTATATTTTGTCAATGTGTGTTTCATTAGCTAGCTATCTCTCTGTCAGTTAATTGAATTTGAATCATGTTTTGTCATGATAATATTTCTCATTTCAAGTAACTAGCTGCAGGCTTAAAGAAACATTCCAATCATATACTTTGCACAGAAACCCAAATAAAAGCATGTATATAGAAATAAGAGTGTGTGTCATGTCTGCTAGAATGGAGGTTTAAAAACGACAGCTACATATTAGCCAATACATATGGCATAGCCTACACATATAGTATACCTTGCAGTACAATCTACTCTAAAAACAGTCTTACAATGTTGCAGTCCAGAAATGAGAGCTTTACCCTCTATGCCAAAGTCTGGGCATCTGATGGAGGCTGTAGAACTGTCAAACACATGCTTCAGTATTCCCCCTTCTCTCTAGGAGCATTTGTGTGCCCAGTCCCCAAAGGTGTATGGAAAAGATGCCACCCTGGTCACCAATGTAGCTGACCGATGTAGAGAGACAAGTGCCTTAGCAGAATCAAATCTAATGCTTGTGTGGTCCAGAGATGAGAACTCTACTACCTATGGCAAGAGCCTGGGCTCCTGACGGGGACAATAGAATTCTCCCCATTGGCAAGAGCCTGGGCTCCTGACGGGGACAATAGAATTCTCCCCATTGGCAAGAGCCTGGGCTCCTGACGGGGACAATAGAATTCTCCCCATTGGCAAGAGCCTGGGCTCCTGACGGGGACAATAGAATTCTCCCCATTGGCAAGAGCCTGGGCTCCTGACGGGGACAATAGAATTCTCCCCATTGGCAAGAGCCTGGGCTCCTGACGGGGACAATAGAATTCTCCCCATTGGCAAGAGCCTGGGCTCCTGACGGGGACAATAGAATTCTCCCCATTGGCAAGAGCCTGGGCTCCTGACGGGGACAATAGAATTCTCCCCATTGGCAAGAGCCTGGGCTCCTGACGGGGACAATAGAATTCTCCCCATTGGCAAGAGCCTGGGCTCCTGACGGGGACAATAGAATTCTCCCCATTGCATGGTACATGTCAGCTACACACAATACCCCATAATGACAAAGCAAAAAAAGGTTTTTAGAAATGTTAGAACATTTATAAAATAAAATAAACAGAAATACACCAAGCCATGAGGTCGAAGGAATTGTCCGTAGAGCTCCGACACAGAATTGTGTAGAGGCACAGATCTGGGGAAGGGTACCAAAAAATGTCTGCAGCATTGAAGGTCCCCAAGAACACAGTGGCCTCCATCATTCTTAAATGGAAGAAGTTTGGAACCACCAAGACGCTTCCTAGAGATGGCCGCCCGGCCAAACTGAGCAATCGGGGGAGAAGGGCCTTGGTCAGGGAGGTGACCAAGAACCCGATGGTCACTCTGACAGAGCTCCAGTGTTCCTCTGTGGAGATGGGAGAACCTTGGAGGCCGAGATTCTCTGGTCTGATGAAACCAAGATTGAACTCTATGGCCTGAATGCCAAGGCTGCAAGAAAAATACATATGTTCAACTTTCACTTTCAACCAAATGCAGATTGGATGTCGGGTATAGTCTTCTTTTCAACATCTTTTCAACAACATTTTGCTAGGTGGGGTAGCCCAATTTCAAAACACAGTTTTATTGTGTTCAATAATCATATTACTTGTATTTTTTTAAACGAACATCTTAAAACAAAAATGTTGTTTTGTGGCAATAAATCACTGATATCGATTAAATCAGGTTGTACGTGCTGTTGAAACTAACTAAAAAGTCACATGGAAATGGGAGATATCTTTTACCTCACTGGTTGGAGGACAACCTGCAGAATACAGTCAGCTACATTTTAAGTGATGCATTTAAATTCAGGGGTCCCCAAAACAAAGACAAATTCAATACTTATTTGTCATCACTCATCGATATCACGTTGAAATCAATTGGGGAGGGGGCAGATGAGGTTGCTGGTCCTGTTAAAACTAACAGCTCAAAAAACCACACGGAATCTGGGAATAATGTGTAGAGGAACATTTGTAGAAAACATCTAGCTACATTTTGAAGTGTTGCATACATTCCAAATCGTGACATTATTCATTAAAATACTCCTTCTACATTGTTAAAACATTCTACATTGTGACATTATTTCATTGATATCATGGAACAACTCCTTCATGTATGAATTTTCTGATGTTTAATCAGACATCTTTTATCAGAGTATCTCTTGTCACATTGATCACAGCTATGAGGTTTATCTCCGTGTGTGTTCTCTGGTGTATTGTACAACTCGCTGCTGCAACAAAACTCTTTCCCACATGATCAGAGCAGTGGTAAGGTTTCTCTCCTGTGTGTGTTCTCTGGTGTATAGTCAGCTGGCTAAATGTAACAAAACGCTTCCCACATTGATTACAGCTAAAAGGCTTCTCTCCTGTGTGTGTTCTTTGGTGTACAGTCAGCTGGCTAGATGCAACAAAACTATTCCCACATTGATTACAGCTAAAAGGCTTCTCTCCTGTGTGTGTTCTTTGGTGTGTTTTCAGGCTTCCAGATGTAACAAAACTCTTCCCACATTGGTTACAGCTATAAGATTTCTCTCCTGTGTGTATTTTCTGGTGTGATTTTAAATATCCTGACGAAACAAAACTCTTTCCACAGTAAGAGCAGTGGTAAGGTTTCTCTCCTGTGTGTGTTCTCTTGTGTATAGTAAGACAGCTAGTTCTAAAAAACCTCTTCCCACATTGATCACAGCTATAGGGTTTCAGGCTCGATCTCTGATCACAGCTATAAAGCTTCGCTCCTGTATGGATCCTCTGATGTACCATCAGGCTGCTTGAGTGACTAAAACTCTTCCCACATTGATCACAGCTATAAGGCTTCGCTCCTGTATGGATCCTCTGATGTACTATCAGGCTGCTTGAGTGACTAAAACTCTTCTCACATTGATAACAGCTGTAAAATTTATCTCCTGTGTGTGTTATGTGGTGTGATTTTAACTGTCCTGATGAACAAAAACTCTTCCCACAGTCAGAGCAGTGGTAAGATTTCTCTCCTGTATGGATTCTCTGATGTATTTTAAGGGTTGCTAAAGAGCTGCATCTCTTCCCACAGTCAGAGCAGTGGTAAGGTTTCTCTCCTGTGTGCGTTCTCTGGTGTATAGTCAGCTGGTTAGATGTAGTAAAACTCTTCCCACATTGATCACAGCTATAAGGTTTCTCTCCAGTGTGAATTCTCGTGTGTACTTTTAGTGAATCTGAGCTTGAGTAACTCTTCCCACAGTCAGAGCAGTGGTGAGATTTCTTCCCTGTGGGTTTCCGCTGGTGTTTCTTGAGGTGTTCTGATCTGGAGAGACTCTTCTCTGCCTCCTCAGCTTCATGATGTTGTTGAGGCTCCCCAGAGGATCCACGATAGTCACGTCTCTCTCCTGTGTGAACAACAAAGTCAGACAGATGGTTAAAGTCCCACAACAGCAGAAATCCACTGTTTATTTGAGCTAAAAGGTGATGTCCATGATGTACGTCTGTAATTCATGTTTATTTGACAATTGTCTTAATAAGACATCAAGTGAGCAACAACAGCCATATTCTGTCTTATTTTTTCACTAGTATAGTGAATGATTCTAGGCTAGAAATGAGTTATTAAAGTTTCTGAAACCCTAAGCACTTTGCCAGATGACTTTTGATCACCAATATAGGCCCATTTCTGTGATTGCAAGAATGGCTGCATTAAGATCTGTGTCGGTATTCCCAATTTCACCACCGTGGGGTCAACTCAAGGAGTTCTCAGAGGCTGCCAGCAAAAATAGCCTCCATTTACAGACTGCATTTCACACTACTTTTGGATTATAATCGTAAGGCTCGTTTGAACGTCCTGTTTAATATAATGTTTGTGCCATCGTCTCAAATCAACTGCTTTATACTTTAAAAACACTTCACTTTGCTACCAGCCTGTTAATGAGCGTTAGCGTTCAAGCTAACAAGTGCTGCATCCAAAATAGGTATTTTGCAACTATCACAACCAAATATGTGACCCACCGTCCCTTTTCAGTCTCATGTAGTTACATATATTTAGAAAAGGAATACTTTCACCAAATTGCCAAAATGGATTCTCTGAACATTATCTCACCAGGTTACCTGATTAGACAAACCATTAACATTATTACATTGTCTACTGTTGCTATTAAACATTTTATTAACTTCAAGTACTAAAGGTAGTAGATTACAATTAGGGAAAACCTAAAACCCAAAGACAAAACCAATATCTAGACCTAGGGCCTATATCATCAGATCCTCTGAGGAACTTTGGTTGAACAAATTAATCCCTTTGGGGCTGGACATGTCCACAGCCTTTTTCATTTCAAAAGTCCTGATCTCCTAAAATATATGTTTGCCGGGTTGCTTTCACCTCTCTGGGAGGAAGGACGTCAACATTGCACAGCAGCTGAAACCTGGTTCCATCTGAGTGGCTCCAGATAAATAAAGCTGTAATGAAGGAAAGCTGACTAAAATAGACAACCCAAAAAAGGCATTTTGATTATTTTTTTTTACATAAAAAAAAAAGTTCAAATGCCTCTCCTGTGAAGTAGTGAGGTGTGACACATACACCCAGCCTTCTGTAATGGATCACATATGTGACCGACCCGGCTCAATTCGGTCTTATGTAGCAAAATTTGACATTTAGTTTTTAACATTGGATAAAAGTAGAGACT
This sequence comes from Coregonus clupeaformis, assembly GCF_020615455.1. Taxonomy (NCBI): domain Eukaryota; kingdom Metazoa; phylum Chordata; class Actinopteri; order Salmoniformes; family Salmonidae; genus Coregonus; species Coregonus clupeaformis. The sequence continues at coordinate 91,322 of NW_025535246.1, read as the reverse complement.
CGGGAGCTAGAAAATGTTATATCATACACTACAGTTGAGAAACAATGGGAAAGTTATTCTGCTGTAAAAGGTTGATAAACTTGTAACCCCACTTTTGAGAAAATAGCCCTTGTGCTAAACAGAGTGAGTACGGTAGTGGCAGGGTAGACCATTTGAGGCCATGTGCTAAACAGAGTGAGTACGGTAGTGGCAGGGTAGACCATGTGAGGCCATGTAGCTAAACAGAGTGAGTACGGTAGTGGCAGGGTAGACCATGTGAGGCCATGTGCTAAACAGAGTGAGTACGGTAGTGGCAGGGTAGACCATGTGAGGCCATGCTAAACAGAGTGAGTACGGTAGTGTACTAAACAACCAAATAATTCAAGACCAAAGGATGGTTTATACCATATAGCTGACAACGTCTTTACTTTAACTAATTTGTATTAATTATTACATGAAAATAAACTCACAACAAGATCATGTTTTACAAGTTAATGGCGAGCTAATTACTGAAAATAGCTTACGGTTGTGAGTGTGACTAAATAAAATCAGGGCATTCTACAGGAGAATTCTAGAACTCGGACACTGTCTCTCGTTGGACTAACGTTATATCCTAATTTGACTTTGGTGCAGGTCCAATTTCTTCACATTACCGTCTCTGGTAAACACACACTATATCAAATAAAATCAAAGTGTATTTGTCACATGCACAGGATACAGAAGGTGTAAACGGTACAGTGAAATGGTTACTTGCATAGTGGAGTCTTTTGTTTAGACATGTAGCTAGATAGCTAAACAGTTAACCATAATCCCAACTCATTACGTTACTACCCTGCATGAATCTGCAGGTAGCTAAAAGCTAACCAACTAGGTTCAATGTTAGCTAGCTAGCTAACATTAGGCTATAACTAGTAATGCAAATGGCTCTGAGATACGAATAATATTACATTTACATTTTAGTCATTTAGCAGACGCTCTTATCCAGAGCGACTTACAGTTACTGAGTGCATACATTTTTCATACTGGCCCCCGTGGGAATCGAACCCACATCCCTGGCGTTGCAAGCGCCATGCTCTACCAACTGAGCTACAGTTATAACCCAACCCCTGATCTGTACTTCTCCACAACTTTGTCCCTGACCTGTACTACAGGTCATACATGTAATGTTAGCTAGCGAGCCAGACAGCTACTATCTAACAGTACACTTTAACTTGAATGGAAGTATATAGTAGTTTATATAGTAGTTATGTGCCTAGTAGTTTGGTGCCTAAAAAGGGGTTCAATATCCCTCTGTGTGTATATATATATATACAGTGGGGAGAACAAGTATTTGATACACTGCCAATTTTGCAGGTTTTCCTACTTACAAAGCATGTAGAGGTCTGTACTTTTTATCATAGGTACACTTCAACTGTGAGAGACAGAATCTAAAACAAAAATCCAGAAAATCACATTGTATGATTTTAAAGTAATTCATTTGCATTTTATTGCATGACATAAGTATTTGATCACCTACCAACCAGTAAGAATTCCGGCTCTCACAGACCTGTTAGTTTTTCTTTATGAAGCCCTCCTGTTCTCCACTCATTACCCTGTGTGAGAATTTTGAATTAGCCCTGAGCTGGACTCAAACCTGGGTCCAGAGACTGTCAAGCCAACACCTTCTAACTGTTATACCAAGATGTCTGAACTTGTTGATGAGGTCGCTAGGTTTTGGGTTAAGGTTGCTTCAATAGCTTTCTCTATGAATTTGAGAGTGGTTACATTTCTCCAGCCCCCATCCCTCAGCTGTTTACCAAACCTTTTCAGCCATTTGTTGCTGTTTAAATCCTAGGTTGCCCCTTTAAAAAAATCCACACATCAATCAAACAATCTGCAGTTCAAACAATAACAAAGCTGTCATTCCGCCACTGTTTTGGTAATAAGATGATAGATGGGGCTGGAGAAATGTAACTACTGTCACATTCATAGACAGACCTATGGATGCAAGGACTGACCATCCATGATATCAACATTATAGTTTCAACCATGTTGAGGCTATACAGTGTTGATTTACATTTACACTGTTTCTAAACATTGGAGTAAAAAAGCTTATTTTGGGATCTGATGGGGGTAACAGTTGAACTAAGCTCATGAGGCATGTGTTATATTCTTCAAGAATCAATGGCTATACATAAATAATTAAATAATTTAAAAGTCAAATATGGATGTAGCAACTGCAGATTCCACCTTTAACGCCACACATCAGTTCAACAACTGCAGAGGTTGTGCCTCTGTTTTTAAGACAGTACTTACTAGTGTTAATCAGGGCCCGGTTTCTCAAAACCATCTTACTGCTAAGTTCATCATTAGAACCATTGGATGCCTTAAGATGCCTTTGGGAACCCGGAACCAGATATCCAGTTTCCTCCTCTTCTTCCTCCTCCATTTTCGATGTGACAGTCATCTCCCCCTCCTCCTCTTTCACTCCAAACACGGGAGCCTCCTCTTCTTTCACTGTAACATCCTCCTCCTCTTTCACTCTGAACGCGTCTTCCTCTTCTTTCACTGTAACATCCTCCTCCTCTTTCACTCTGAACGCGTCTTCCTCTTCTTTCACTGTAACATCCTCCTCCTCTTTCACTCTGAACGCGTCTTCCTCTTCTTTCACTGTAACGTCTTTCTCTTCTTCTTTCACGGTAACAGCTTCACCCTCTACTTGTTTTTGTATTGTAACATCCTCCTCTTCCTCCTCTTTCACTAGAGCTTCTTTCTCCGTCCAGCAGACCTCCTCTTCTTTAGCAGGAGGAGAGTAGCTTAGTGAGCTCATGGTCGGGGATGTTAGCTAGCTAGGCTAGTGCTAACTTAACCAGCCAGCTAGCTGAACAATAACAACAACACCGTAAATAGGAAATTAAATGGGATAACTAACTAGACGACAGGAGTGGGTTTAAAACACAGTGGCTAATATACACGAAAGCGTCTAAAGAGCTTTATTGGTTCGGCTATTTTGTCTAGCAAGCTACCGAGGTGTCTGACTAACTGTTGCTGCTGTTGAAAGAAGCGTCCCGTCCACTAGATTATACGTCACACTAGCAGCATAGCCTTAAAGTCCCACATCGCCATCTGCTGACTGGAGTGGGTAACGAAGTTGAGAAAAATGTAGATTTTATTTTCAGACAAAAAGTTAAAGCGTAGGAAGCATGAGTTTTTACTCACCAATGTAACAACACAGTCTGGTTAAAGACTTAGTAAATTAGTTGTAGTCACGATCTGGTTACCTATAAGAACAAACAGTTATGTTTTTGCGTTATTACGTATTTATTAACTTATTTCCGGATATCTTCTAAACTACCCATAGTGCACTATTTCATATGCTAGCTCAAACTGACCAATCTCAGCCACACCTCATGCTCTTCTCAGACTGTGTGGCCAAAGACTTTTATAACTAACCCAAGATAGACCAGAGCCTGTCGTTTCCAATGGGAGCAAATTAATCATAGTGGGCAGAACAAGCAAGGAGGTGGGCAGAGCCAAGCAGGAGCAAGAGAGATCCTATTGGCTCGTTCTAGAATCTATTTGCATATTTCCTTTAGGGAACGCCTACTTTGTGAAGATTGCCAATGTGCAAAAACTCAATTCGCCCTTGCACTCCTTCTAAACAACGCAATTTTTTACAACTTTGGCAAAGGGTAAAGTCTACAAAACGTAGTCCACTCGGTTTGTTACAGATTCTAGTGATGGAAACAGAAAACTGTATTGAGATCAAATGTTTCATAGATAAAAAAAAAAATAGCAGAATATCGTCCAAAATCCATCTCGCTCCATCTTCTCCCACTGCCGGCCACTGGGCTTCCTCTCATCACCATATTTGGTATTGATTTGAAACGCCAACCTGATGTTTCACATTTATACATCAGGTGAAATATCTGGCTCATTGTTCTATCTGTGGTGTGGTTGTGTTATTAGGTGGTGGGCAGAAGCTGAAAAGAGTGAAGTTAATCGATCCCAGTCGAGAGAGGACCTGATTTTTTTGTATATGACAGTAAAATATTGTTATGATGACTATAACATTTGTTGGCACCTTAAATTCTTGCACATTTTCGCATAAAAAGTATATTTCAACACTCTGTCTGCTCAGGCAACATTGATGAACTCATAAACTAAGAACCAATCAGAGGTCCCGTACATATCCCTCGTGATCAAGGCAGCCAATGGCCTGCTTCTATCTACGATGTAACTACAGCCTCTTGTGAAAACTGCTGTCTGATGAAGAGAAACAGATATATCTTGCTCCCGAAGACTGAAATAAGATAAATATAATGTTTCCAGTGCACTTGAAATATTCAGCATGCAATAAGAATTGTCTTGATAGTATGAAGAGGTACAGTGGAAAATAAGTATTTGGTCAATAACAAAAGTTTCTCAATACTTTGTTATATACCCTTAGTTGGCAATGACACAGGTCAAACGTTTTCTGTAAGTCTTCACAAGGTTTTCACACACTGTTGCTGGTATTTTGGCCCATTCCTCCATGCAGATCTCCTCTAGAGCAGTGATGTTTTGGGGCTGTCGCTGGGCAACACAGACTTTCAACTCCCTCCAAAGATTTTCTATGGGGTTGAGATCTGGAGACTGGCTAGGCCACTCCAGGACCTTGAAATGCTTCTTACGAAGCCACTCCTTCGTTGCCCGGGCGGTGTGTTTGGGATCATTGTCATGCTGAAAGACCCAGCCACGTTTCATCTTCAACGCCCTTGCTGATGGAAGGAGGTTTTCACAAAAAATCTCACGCTACATTCATTCTTTCCTTTACATGGATCAGTCGTCCTGGTCATTCATCTTACTTTACTATCAACTGGCTAGCTGCATCTATCATTCATCCTTCTTCGCTATCAACTGGCCAGCTGCATCTATCATTCATCCTACTTTACTATCAACTGGCCAGCTGTATCTATCATTCATCCTACTTTACTATCAACTGGCTAGCTGTATCATTTATCCTACTTTACTATCAACTGGATAGCTGTATCTATCATTCATCCTACTTTACTATCAACTGGCCAGCTGTATCTATTATTCATCCTAATTTACTATCAACTGGCCAGCTGTATCTATCATTCATCCTACTTTACTATCAACTGGCCAGCTGTATCTATCATTCATCCTACTTTACTATCAACTGGCCAGCTGTATCATTCTTCCTACTTTACTATCAACATTCCAGCTGCATCATTCATCCTACTTTACTATCAACTGGCCAGCTGCATCTATCATTCATCCTTCTTCGCTATCAACTGGCCAGCTCCATCTAGCATTCATCCTACTTTACTATCAACTGGCCAGCTGTATCTATCATTCATCCTACTTTACTATCAACTGGCTAGCTGTATCATTCATCCTACTTTACTATCAACTGGCTAGCTGTATCTATCATTCATCCTACTTTACTATCAACTGGCCAGCTGTATCTATCATTCAACCTACTTTACTATCAACTGGCCAGCTGCATCATTCATCCTACTTTACTATCAACTGGCCAGCTGTATCTATCATTCATCCTACTTTACTATCAACTGGCTAGCTATATCTATCAATTATCCTACTTTATTATCAACTGGCTAGCTGCATCATTCATCATACTTTACTATCAACTGGCTAGCTGTATCTATCATTCATTCTACTTTACTATCACTTTACTATCAACTGGCCAACTGCATCATTCATTCTACTTTACTATCAACTGGCCAGCTGTATCAATCATTCATCCTACTTTACTATCAACTGGCCAGCTGTATCATTCATCCTACTTTACTATCAACTGGCCAGCTGCATTTCATCCTACTTTACTATTAACTGGCTAGCTGTATCTATCATTCATCCTTCTTTACTATCAACTGGCCAGCTGTATCTATAATTCATCCTACTTTACTATCAACTGGCCAGCTGTATCATTCATCCTACTTTACTATCAACTGGCCAGCTGCATCATTCATCCTACTTTACTATCAACTGGTCAGCTGTATCTATCATTCATCCTACTTTACTATCAACTGGCTGGCTGTATCTATAATTTATCTTACTTTACTATCAACTGGCCAGCTGTATCTATCATTCATCCTACTTTACTATCAACTGGCCAGCTGCATCATTCATCCTACTTTACTATCAACTGGCCAGCTGTATCTATCATTCATCCTACTTTACTATCAACTGGCTAGCTGCATCTATCATGTATCCTACTTTACTATCAACTGGCCAGCTGTATCTATTATTCATCCTACTTTACTATCAACTGGCTCGCTGCATCATTCATCCTACTTTACTAACAACTGGCCAGCTGTATCATTCATCCTACTTTAATATCAACTGGCCAGCTGTATCTATCATTCATCCTACTTTACTATCAACTGGCCAGCTGTATCATTCATCCTACTTTACTATCAACTGGCCAGCTGCATCATTCATCCTACTTTACTATCAACTGGTCAGCTGTATCTATCATTCATCCTACTTTACTATCAACTGGCTGGCTGTATCTATAATTTATCTTACTTTACTATCAACTGGCCAGCTGTATCTATCATTCATCCTACTTTACTATCAACTGGCCAGCTGCATCATTCATTCTACTTTACTATCAACTGGCTAGCTGTATCTATCATTCATCCTACTTTACTATCAACTAGCCAGCTGCATCATTCATCCTACTTTACTATCAACTGGCTAGCTGCATCTATCATGTATCCTACTTTACTATCAACTGGCCAGCTGTATCTATTATTCATCCTACTTTACTATCAACTGGCTCGCTGCATCATTCATTCTACTTTACTAACAACTGGCCAGCTGTATCATTCATCCTACTTTAATATCAACTGGCCAGCTGTATCTATCATTCATCCTACTTTACTATCAACTGGCCAGCTGTATCATTCATCCTACTTTACTATCAACTGGCCAGCTGCATCATTCATCCTACTTTACTATCAACTGGCTAGCTGCATCATTCATCCTACTTTAATATCAACTGGCTAGCTGTATCTATCATTCATCCTACTTTACTATCAACTGGCCAGCTGCATCATTCATCCTACTTTACTATCAACTGGCTAGCTGTATCTATCATTCATCCTACTTTACTATCAACTGGCCAGCTGCATCATTCATCCTACTTTACTATCAACTGGCCAGCTGCATCATTCATCCTACTTTACTATCAACTGGCTAGCTGTATCTATCATTCGTCCTACTTTACTATCAACTGGCCAGCTGTATCATTCATCCTACTTTACTATCAACTGGCCAGCTGCATCTATCATTCATACTACTTTACTATCAACTGGCTAGCTGTATCTATCAATTATCCTACTTTACTATCAACTGGCCAGCTGCATCATTCATCCTACTTTACTATCAACTGGCTAGCTGTATCTATCATGTATCCTACTTTACTATCAACTGGCCAGCTGCATCATTCATCCTACTTTACTATCAACTGGCTAGCTGTATCTATCATTCATCCTACTTTATTATCAACTGGCTAGCTGTATCTATCATTCATTCTACTTTACTATCAACTGGCCAGCTGCATCTATCATTCATCCTACTTTGCTATCAACTGGCCAGCTGCATCTATCATTCATCCTACTTCGCTATCAACTGGCCAGCTGCATCTATCATTCATCTTACTTTACTATCAACTGGCCAGCTGCATCGATCATTCATCCTACTTCGCTATCAACTGGCCAGCTGCATCTATCATTCATACTACTTTACTATCAACTGGCCAGCTGCATCTATCATTCATACTACTTTACTATGAACTGGCCAGCTGCATCATTCATCCTACTTTACTATCAACTGGCCAGCTGCATCAAGGGTCTTTAGATGCCAGGGGGAAAACAATATCTAATATCAGAGAGCTCTTACCCAACTCTGTGGAAACCCAAGGGGCCTCCAGAGTTATCCAAGCCTGAGACTGGGTTTGGTCATTTGTAAGTCTAAATTAAATTAATGATGATAGACACATTGCAGTTTCTGAATGACATCAACAGAGCCAAGCTCAAATTCAAGGTACAGTACAGAAGCTTACACAAGGATATGGATGCATCTCAATAGTCTGAACCCAAGGATATGGATGCATCTCAATAGTCTGAACCCAAGGTTATGGATGCATCTCAATAGTCTGAGCCCAAGGTTATGGGTGCATCTCAATAGTCTGAACCCAAGGTTATGGATGCATCTCAATAGTCTGAACCCAAGGTTATGGATGCATCTCAATAGTCTGAACCCAAGGTTATGGATGCATCTCAATAGCCTGAACCCAAGTATCATAATCAAACCAGACTCAGAGCTGGATAGGTAAGAGATAGCATGAACATAATCAAACCAGACTCAGAGCTGGATATGTAAGAGATAGCAGGAACATAATCAAACCAGACTCAGAGCTGGATAGGTAAGAGATAGCAGGAACATAATCAAACCAGACTCAGTGCTGGATAGGTAAGAGATAGCAGGAACATAATCAAACCAGACTCAGAGCTGGATAGGTAAGAGATAGCAGGAACATAATCAAACCAGACTCAGAGCTGGATAGGTAAGAGATAGCAGGAACATAATCAAACCAGACTCAGCGCTGGATAGGTAAGAGATAGCAGGAACATAATCAAACCAGACTCAGCGCTGGATAGGTAAGAGATAGCAGGAACATAATCAAACCAGACTCAGAGCTGGATAGGTAAGAGATAGCAGGAACATAATCAAACCAGACTCAGCGCTGGATAGGTAAGAGATAGCAGGAACATAATCAAACCAGACTCAGCGCTGGATAGGTAAGAGATAGCAGGAACATAATCAAACCAGACTCAGAGCTGGATAGGTAAGAGATAGCAGGAACATAATCAAACCAGACTCAGAGCTGGATAGGTAAGAGATAGCAGGAACATAATCAAACCAGACTCAGCGCTGGATAGGTAAGAGATAGCAGGAACATAATCAAACCAGACTCAGCGCTGGATAGGTAAGAGATAGCAGGAACATAATCAAACCAGACTCAGAGCTGGATAGGTAAGAGATAGCAAGAACACTTCTACAGTCAGAGAGCTGTTGAGGGACTGGTTAGGAAGAACACTTCTACAGCCAGAGAGGTGTTGAGGGACTGGTTAGGAAGAACACTTCTACAGCCAGAGAGGTGTTGAGGGACTGGTTAGGAAGAACACTTCTACAGCCAGAGAGGTGTTGAGGGACTGGTTAGGAAGAACACTTCTACAGCCAGAGAGGTGTTGAGGGACTGGTTAGGAAGAACACTTCTACAGCCAGAGAGGTGTTGAGGGACTGGTTAGGAAGAACACTTCTACAGCCAGAGAGGTGTTGAGGGACTGGTTAGGAAGAACACTTCTACAGCCAGAGAGCTGTTGAGGGACTGGTTAGGAAGAACACTTCTACAGCCAGAGAGGGGTCTTATTTGGTGTCCTGTGTGAATTTAAGTATAATCCCTCTAATTCTCCTCTCTCTCTCTCTCTTTCGGAGGACCTGAGCCCTAGGACCATGCCTCAGGACTACCTGGCCTGATGACTCCTTGCTGTCCCAAGTCCACCTGGTCGTGCTGCCGCTCCAGTTTCAACTCTTCTGCCTGCGGCTATAGAACCCTGACCTGTTCACCAGACGTGATCCTTTGTCCCGGACCTGCTGATATCGACCCTCTCTCTACCGCACCTGCTGTTTTGACCTCAGAATGCTCAGCTATGAAAAGCCAACTCCTGAGGTAGTGACCTGTTGCACCCTCTACAACCACTGTGATTATCATTTGACCCTGCTGGTCATCTATGAACGTTTTAACATCAAAGGCATGGAATAATTAAAAATGTATATTTTGTCAGGCTGTATGTTTGAGATATGAGTAAGTGATTTGAGTCATGCTTCTTCAGCAGTGGAATAAAGACAATTAGCACTTGAATGTTGTAAAGAAATACTGGAGTGATGTAAGATTGTTAATAAAACAGTTCATAGACGCATGTGTTATCCTGCGTCCATGTTTATAGGCTGCAAGTACGTTGAAATGAAGTTGATTTCAAGTCGTTGAAACAACGACCTAAAAAATACATATTTTTAACTTTAACTTTCAACCAAAACCAAACGTAGATTGGACCTCGAGCATAGTCTTCTTTTCAACGTCTTTTCAACAACATTTTGCTCGGTGGGATACTGCCCAATGTCAAAACACAGTTTTAACGTGTCCAAATCAATAACCAATATGCAGAAATAGTTTGTGATAAATGGAAAACCTAAACATAACATGTACTATCGACACAAACATGTTCCACAATAGTAATCATAATACTTGTATTCATTTAAACAACCACCTTATTAACTGCACAAGCACCAAAAACACTGTTGTTTTGACAAGTGGCAATAAATCACTAATATCGATTAGGGGGGAAAATCAGATTGTACGTGCTGTTGAAACTAACACAACAAAAAAATACACATGGAAACGGGCGATATCTTTTACTTCACTGGTTAGAGGACAACCTGCAGAAGACAGTCAGCTACATTTTGGAGTGATGCATTTAAATTTATGGGTCCCCAAAACGAAGAGAAACGCAACACTTATTTGTCATCACTCATATTGATATCACGTTGAAATCAATTGCGCGAGGGGGGAGATGAGGTTGCACGTCCTGTTAAAACTAACAGCTCAAAAACCACACGGAATCTGGGAATAATGTGTACATCACTGGTCAGAGGACAATTTGTAGGAAACAGCTAGCTACATTTAGAAGTGTTGCATTTTGATTCAAGTGGGTCGCCAACGTGGTAAGTGTAACACAACTCATTTCAGAGCCTGGATTTTCCCCCTGATGAGGCTAATATCCATATCACGCTGAAATCAATAGAACAGGGGGAAAACGTTTGGGGCGGCGCACAATTGGCCCAGCGTCGTCCAGGGTAGGGGAGGGAATGGCCAGCAGGGACGTAGCTCAGTTGGTAGAGCATGGCGTTTGCAACGCCAGGGTTGTGGGTTCGATTCCCACGGGGGCCAGTATGAAAAATACAAAAAATAATGTATGCACTTACTAACTGTAAGTTGCTCTGGATAAGAGCGTCTGCTAAATGACTAAAAATGTAAAATGTAAATGGTTCTACATTGTGAAATTCATTAAAATACTCATTGTGACATTATTTAATTGATATCATGAAACAACTCCTTCATGTATGTACTTTCTGATGTTTAATCAGAGTTCTTTTACCAGCGTATCTCTTGCCACATTGATCACAGCTATAAGGTTTCTCTCTAGTGTGTGTTCTCAAATGTACCTTCAGGTTGCTTGAATCACTAAAATCTTCCCACATTGATCACAGCTATAAGGTTTCTCTCCAGTGTGCGTTCTCAAATGTGCCATCAGGTTGCTTGATCGACTAAAACTCTTCCCACATTGATCACAGCTATAAGGTTTCTCTCTAGTGTGCGTTCTCAAATGTGCCATCAGGGTGCTTGATTTACTAAAACTCTTCCCACATTGATCACAGCTATAAGGTTTCTCTCCTGTGTGTATTCTCTGGTGTATAGTCAGACTGGTAGATGAAGTAAAACTCTTCCCACATTGATCACAGCTATAAGGCTTCTCTCCTGTGTGTGTTCTCTGGTGTATAGTCAGATGGCTAGATGTAGTAAAACTCTTCCCACATTGATCACAGCTATAAGGTTTCTCTCCTGTGTGTGTTCTCTGGTGTATAGTCAGACTGGCTAGATGAAGTAAAACTCTCCCCACATTGATCGCAGCTATAAGGTTTCTCTCCTGTGTGTGTTCTCAAATGTACCTTCAGGCAGCTTGCGTAAGTAAAACTCTTCCCACATTGATTACAGCTATACGGTTTCTCTCCTGTATGGATTCTCATATGTCTTTTAAGGTCTGCTGAAGAGTTGAATATCTTCCCACAGTCAGAGCAGCAGTGAGATTTCTTCCCTGTGGGTTTCCGCTGGTGTTTCTTGAGGTGTTCTGATCTGGAGGGACTCTTCTCTGCCTCCTCAGCTTCATGATGTTGTTGAGGCTCCCCAGAGGATCCACGATAGTCACGTCTCTCTTCTATGTGAACGACAAAGTCAGACAGATGGTTAAAGGCCCACAACAGCAGAAATACTGTTTATTTGAGGTAAAAGGTGATGCCCAGAGCGTACCCATGAAGCTGTACAACAATTGACATCTGTTAAATTATTTGACAATTGTCTTAAGACAGTCAAGTAAGCAATAATAGTAATATCTTGTCTTGTTTTCACATTAGTAGTAACATCGATGATTGTAGGCCAGAAATATGAATACACACAAAACATATGAACAAAATCATCCACTGTGAAAGTTGATACTTGCAGGCCCTTCTGTAGGCTATGAGCAGCACTTCGTTAAATTGATCAAATCAGTTATTGTTTTCTTGATCAAACCGTGAGCAACACCTGTCAAACTCATTTCTCTCAAAACACAGGGATGTCGATTCCCACGGGACTAGTATTACCAGAGGACCTTGGAGCTCGCCAAAAAACAGTAGGTTATTCTGGCTTGAATTGTTCCTCTCCTGCCATGTAAAAATGACTGCCATGGCAGATTCAGACGGGACTAAAATTACAGATGTGGTGTTTTGTGCTTGTGCATATAATTACATTCAGAACCGCGGACAGCGACAGTATCCAAAGCGGGAGAAAGTACATTTGTTATAAAATAATATTAGATTTTTTTAGTGTTGCATCATTTTTTTGTACATAATATAACCATATACAATTTATGTATCACATGTCTTAGAGCGATGGACTGTGCCATCTCCGTGGCCTCCACAAAGTCTTGTGCACCAGCTGTTCCAGACGACTGTATGATCACTCTCTCCTTAGCCGATGTGAGTATGACCTTTAACCCCTGTAAATCTAAGCCGTTGGGGGAGGGGGTCTAAACTGACATATGGAATTGTTTTAAGATGGTCGTACTATGGATTACTTCAATTACTTAGATTGAAGCAAATTTGCGTCAATTGACTCCAAGGGGTTAAACAGGTTAATCTTCACAGACAGATTACCAGGACGCGTACTCAGAGCATGCACTGACCAGCTGGCAAGAGTCTTCACTGACATTTTAAAACGTCTCCCTGACCGCGTCTGTAATACCTACATGTTTCAAGCAGAGGCATTAATATGGAGTTGGTCCCCGCTTTGCTGCTATAACAGCCTCCACTCTTCAGGGAAGGCTTTCCACTAGATGTTGGAACATTGCTGCGGGGACTTGCTTCCATTCAGCCACAAGAGCTTTAGTGAGGTCGGGCACTGACGTTGGGCGATTCGGCCTGGCTCGCAGTCGGCCTTCCAATTCATCCCAAAGGTGTTCGATGGGGTTGAGGTCAGGGCTCTGTGCAGGCAAGTCAAGTTCTTCCACACCGATCTCGACAAACCCTTTCTGTTTGGACTTCGCTTTACGCACAGGGGCATTGTCATGCTGAAACAGGAAAGGGCCTTCCCCAAACTGTTGCCACAAAGTTGGAAGCACAGAATCGTCTAGAATGTCACTGTATGCTGTAGCGTTAAGATTTCCCTTCACTGGAACTAAGGGGACCGAACCATGAATAACAGCCCCAGGCCATTATTCCTCCTCCACCAAACATTACAGTTGGCACTATGCATTGGGGCAAGTAGTGTTCTCCGGGCGTCCGCTAAACCCAGATTCGTCCGTCGGAATGATCACTCCAGAGAACGCCTTTCTACTGCTCCAGAGTCCAATGGCAGCGAGCTTTACACCACTCCAGCCGACACTTGGCATTGCGCATGGTGATCTGGGGCTTGTGTGTGGCTGCTCGGCCATGGAAACCCATTTCATGAAGCTCCCGACTAACAGTTATTCTGCTGACGTTGCTTCCAGAGGCAGTTTGGAATGCGCTTCAGCACTCGGCGGGCCCGTTCTGTGAGCTTGTGTGGCCTACCACTTCGCGGTTCAGCCGTTGTTGCTCCTAGACGTTTCCACTTCACAATAACAGCACTTACAGTTGACCGGGGCAGCTCTAGCAGGGCAGAAATTTGACAAACTGACTTGTTGGAAAGGTGGCATCCTATGACGGTGCTACGTTTAAAGTCACTGAGCGCTTCAGTAAGGCCATTCTACTGCCAATGTTTGTCTATGGAAATTGCATGGCTGTGTGCTCGATTTTATACACCTGTCAGCAACGGTTGTGGCTGAAACAGCTGAATCGACTAATTTGAAGGGGTGTCCACATACTTTTGTATATATAGTGTATTTGCGACTGCTCGACTAAAAAAATCTCAGTCTAAATAAATCTCTGTCGACAAAACAGCCTATCGACCAAACAATCGACCAGTCGACTAGGGTCAGCCCTAAAAAAAAATGAAAATACATTGGCAGAATATTATACAATGACTTATCAACAGCTCTAACAATTTGACCCCCACAGGAAAGCCTCACTGGCAGATATAGAAAGACCCATAAACTGGATAGTCATTGATTCCTGAAGAATATAACTTTTAAATGCCTCAAATGTTTCAATTGTCTTACCCCATCAGAAACCAAAACACAAGCTTGTATAACGCCACTGTTTGTAAACAAACACTGTATAGTCTCAATTTGGTTAAAACTGTGAATTTGACCTTATGGACGGCCAGTCCTTGCATTCATAGTGTAGTGAATTCCAGGGGTAGCCCTGAGCTGGACTCAAACCTGGGTCCAGAGACTGTCAAGCCCACACCTTATAACTGTTATACAAAGATGTCTGAACTTCTTGATGAGGTCGCTAGGTTTTGGGTTAAGGTTGCTACAATAGCTTTCTCTATGAATTTGAGAGTGGTTACATTTCTCCAGCCCCCATCCCTCAGCTGTTTACAAAACCAAGTCTCTCTGGGCAGCCATTTTGTTGCTGTTTAAATCCTAGGTTGTCCCTTTAAAAAAGCCACATCAATCAATCAACCAATCTGCAGTTCAAACAATAACAAAGCTGTAATTCTGCCACTGTTTTGGTAATAAGATGATGATGGGACTGGGGAAATGTAACTACTCTCACATTCATAGACAGACCTATGGATGCAAGGACTGACCATCCATGACATCAACATTATAGTTTTAACCATGTTGAGGCGATACAGTGTTGGTTCACATTTACATTGTTTCTAAACATTGGAGTAAAAAAAGCTTATTTTAGGTTCTGATGGGGTACGACAGTTGAACTAAGCTCATGAGGCATGTGTTATATTCTTCAAGAATCAATGGATATATATCAATAATTTAAAAGTCCAAATATGGATGTAGCAACTGCAGATTCCCCCTTTAACACCACACATCAGTTCAACAACTGCAGAGTTTGTGCCTCTGTTTTTAAGACAGTACTTACTAGTGTTAATCAGGGCCCGGTTTCTCAAAAGTATCTTACTGCTAAGTTCATCATTAGAACCATTGGATGCCTTAAGATGCCTTTGGGAAACCGGAACCAGATATCCAGTTTCCTCCTCTTCTTCCTCCTCCTTTTTCGATGTGACAGTCATCTCCCCTTCCTCCTCTTTCACTCCAAAAACGGGAGCCTCCTCTTCTTTCCCTGTAACATCCTCTTCCTCTTTCACTCTAAACGCGTCTTCCTCTTCTTTCACTGTAACATCCTCCTCCTCTTTCACTCTGAACGCGTCTTCCTCTTCTTTCACTGTAACATCCTCCTCCTCTTTCACTCTGAACGCGTCTTCCTCTTCTTTCACTGTAACGTCTTTCTCTTCTTCTTTCACGGTAACAGCCTCACCCTCTACTTGTTTTTGTATTGTAACATCCTCCTCTTCCTCCTCCTCTTTCACTAGAGCTTCTTTCTCCGTCCAGCAGACCTCCTCTTCTTTAGCAGGAGGAGAGTAGCTTAGTGACCTCATGGTCGGGGATGTTAGCTAGCTAGGCTAGTGCTAACTTAACCAGCCAGCTAGCTGACCAATAACAACAACACCGTAAATATGAAATTAAATGGGATAACTAACTAGACGACAGAAGTGGGTTTAAAACACAGTGGCTCATATACACGAAAGCGTCTAAAGAGCTTTATTGGTTGGGCTATTTTGTCTAGCAAGCTACCGAGGTGTCTGACTAACTGTTGCTGCTGTTGAAAGAAGCGTCCCGTCCACTAGATTATACGTCACACTAGCAGCATAGCCTTAAAGTCCCACATCGCCATCTGCTGACTGGAGTGGGTAACGCAGTTGAGTAAAATGTAGATTTTATTTTCAGACAAAAAGTTAAAGGGTAGGAA
This sequence comes from Coregonus clupeaformis, assembly GCF_020615455.1. Classification (NCBI taxonomy): domain Eukaryota; kingdom Metazoa; phylum Chordata; class Actinopteri; order Salmoniformes; family Salmonidae; genus Coregonus; species Coregonus clupeaformis. The sequence continues at coordinate 75,101 of NW_025535246.1, read as the reverse complement.
GCATGAGTTTTAACTCACCAATGTAACAACACAGTGGCGTTTTAAAGACTTAATAACGTAGTTGTAGTCATAATCTGGTTACTTATAAGTACAAACATTGTTATGTTTTTGGGGCTATTACATATTTATTAACTTATTTCCAATATCTTCTAAACTACCCACAATGCACTATTTCTCAACATCATATTGATCTAGTCTGTGCTACAGTTTGTATGCTAGCCCCTCTAACGCAAGGTTTAATTACTCTAACCTAAAAAAATACTTGTTACTCATTGATAATTGGCGTCCACTTTGTCTTTTAAATAACGATTCTAAGCTAATAGCTCTGGTTTTTGATGCCGTTATAGATGAGTCCCAGTCAGGGTTGATGAGAAATAGACAAATCTCGAATAATGTCACACTGGTATTAAATATCATAGATTACTCCGATTTGGTCTCTGATAAGAGTTGTATTCTCTTTTGGCATTTTATAAAGCCTTCGATACATTTTACATTTTAGTCATTTTAGCAGACGCTCTTATCCAGAGCGACTTACAGTTAGTGAGTGCATACATTTTCATACTGCCCCCCGTGGGAAACGAACCCACAACCCTGGCGTTGAAAGCGCCATGCTCTACCAACTGAGCTACAGGGATAAAGTAGAACATTACTATTTTTCATGCCCTTAAAACATTTGTCTTTGGAGATTTATTTTGTAAATCTATTAATACTCTGTAAATGCAACATTTAAAGTTTTGATTTCATGAGCCTGAAATAATAAATGTTTCATACGCACAACATTTTTGTTTATATCCCTGTCAGTGAGCATTTCTCCTTTGCCAAGATAATCCATCCACTTGACAGGTGTGGCATATCAAGAAGCCGATTAAACAGTATGATCATTACACAGGTGCACCTTGTGCTGGGGACAATAAAAGGCCACTTTAAAATGTGCAAATTTGTCACATAACACAATGCCACAGATGTCTCAAGTTTTGAAGGAGCGTGCAATTGGCATGCTGACTGCAGGAATGTCCACCAGAGCTGTTACCAGCGAATAATCTTCAATTTAATGCTCTGAACTCTCCAATCTCCTGCATGTCCCTCTGAACTCCCCAATCTCCTGCATGTCCCTCTGAACTCCCCAATCTCCTGCATGTTCTTCTGAACTCCCCAATCTCCTGCATGTCCCTCTGAACTCCCCAATCTCCTGCATGTACCTCTGAACTCCCCAATCTCCTGCATGTCCCTCTGAACTCCCCAATCTCCTGCATGTTCTTCTGAACTCCCCAATCTCCTGCATGTCCCTCTGAACTCCCCAATCTCCTGCATGTACCTCTGAACTCCCCAATCTCCTGCATGTCCCTCTGAACTCCCCAATCTCCTGCATGTCCCTCTGAACTACCCTCACTATTCTCTTCCTTTTAGTCCAGTAACTTGACTTGGTTAACACACCTTTCACTTAAAGCACAAAGGTAAGGCTAGTCTGTTAAGGTGTCTGTAGGATAAACTATTTTATAAAACAAAACCAGCATTGTAAAACGGCAGCAAATTTAACAATGCTCAGAAATGGATTCAGTTGCATGACAAGGTAGTTTTCCATGGTGTATTTGAGTCTTTCCATGTAATTAAACCACCATTGAAAACGTAGATTGACCGGGGTTAGAGGAAGCAACAGATCTGGAGATGAAAATGACGAGGGTTTCAAGTTGATTTTGATTGGGTCCGAGGCGGCTGGAAACAAAAATGGTACCACCCTCCCGACCCAACGCTGAAATATGGAAGAGATACAACCAGGAGGGGTGTGGTCTAAACTAGTAACGGACACAGCAAACTAACGCTCTTATTTAAATCAACACTGTTAAGGACAAGCATGTTAATAATAATAATAATAATATGCCAATTAGCAGACGCTTTTATCCAAAGCGACTTACAGTCATGCGTGCATACATTTTTACGTATGGGTGGTACCGGGGATCAAACCATGCTCTACCAATTGAGCTACAGAGGACCATTAAGGTTAGAATATTGCAGAGAACAATCTAATAATTAATGTTGTAGAAAATTGTCTTTGTCCTCCATCAAACACAAAGAACTTTCAGAGTTTTTTGTAGAATTAAGATAGACTTTATTACAATCAATATAGCCGAGGTGGTCTGCAGAGCATCTCACTTCCACCTCTCAGCTCTCAGTTTATACAGTCATTTTACATACATTTTAGCTTAATCCCTCCCTCTTTGGTTCCTCCACCACTGTCTCCAGTTTTCACCTCTTGACCACTCCGCCCACTTCCTTAATGGCGGTATCTGACTTCCCTCCCTTCTAGTTCCGTGTCTGGAAACTGTCGTATCGGGAGAATGCTGGCAATTATTGCTGTCAACAAAGAGTCCGCTTTAGGCTGCACCGTGTTTTAGAGGCTTTTATTCAATATCACGAGGTTACAGCATAAATTACAGACCCGCGTTGTCTGGAGGAGCATCGTCCCAATTTAATCTGAATGCTTCTGACCCTTCTTCGTTTTTCCCCCAGTATATATAAACTCCCCAAGATGTGGGTGGCTCCCTCTACTGTCCAATCCCCTGTCTACAACACACTTCCTGTCTGTTGTATGTGGCGTTACACTAAGAAATTCCCTCTTGATACCAAAATCAACATTCTTTCAGTTCCACTTAAAAACATTTAACAACGTCATAATCTCCATATACGATATTCCCCCCTTCGAGACGAACTAAACGTCTCGAAAACAAACAGAATAGGATTATGACCAGTAACAATGTATCTTATTGAGTGTCTTTAACCTTAAACCAAACACATTCTCCTCTAGAGTGTAAATACCTTTCTATAAAATATGAATAACTGTTTATGAAGTGTGAATACATTACTATGAATTATGAACAAATCTTTAAGGAGTGTAAGAGCGAAAAACTGTCCGGCAGCCATCTTTCCAAATCCATCCATCAATCAAGACAGTAAAATTCTCTCACGGTCCCTCTGCCCCAGGCAACCACCTCGGTACTCCAGATAAACTCATAAACCATGTAAATGCATTTGAAACTATGATGCAATTAAATACACATGTAAGCCCCTGCAAACAAAATCCTATCCAAAAAACATCCACTCAAAGGCTGGTCAACCCATTGGACCCTATCATGGATCTCTCCCTGCCTAGACTTCCCTGTCCCTAAACATTCACGAAAGAAACAAAAACATCTAAGATCCCCACATGTATCCAATAACATCAAACATCATTCTACAAAAATCAATACCTAAGAATATGACACAATTATGTAGTACACATCAAATATGTCTATATTTCATTGTAGACACTGGAATGTAGTCCACTACACTTCATCTCCTCCGTAGTCTCCTCTTCCAATGCATCGTTGATGATGGAATCAGAATCTTTCCACACCCTCCTTGTTTCATCTCCTCCAGTCATATTGTCCCTTCATATTGTCCTTGTTTGAGTATTTCAATCTCCACATGTTCTCCCAAATGCTTCTGGAAGAAAATAAAATAAAAGGCCAAACAGTATCTTTTGCAAAACAACATTTTTCGAATTAAACATCAAGATAAACTAAGAATCCAAAAAATGATATATAAATGATGTATGAATCACATTAATCCATTCCCCCTTTGATTCATAAAATCATACTAAAATCACACTAATATTGAGAAAAATAAAAAATAAAAATGATCAAATAATCAAAAATTATATTTATCCATCCAGTTCCACTTGTCCCTCTTCATCCAGATCAGGAACAGTCAACAATGGCATCTGAGTGTTGTCTCCAGGCACCACAATTCCAACCTATCTCAATCTCATAGCTTTCTCAAAGGTCAGTACAAACATCACACAGTGCTATCAAACCTGTCATTAAAATGTAACCCATCACTGCCCCTACTGGCCTAACTGATCTTGCAACCAAGTCTTTGCTGACCATCCAGCTCCTCAGATGCATCCCTTATATTATTCAATGCATATATAACCCTAGTGATAATATCTGAACTATCTGAACTCAAAGTATAACTAATATTTATCAATATGATCTTCCCAAATGTTACACCATACCATGGATAAAGGTCCCCCCTTCTCCCTTAGATTTATACTTCAATGATAGGCTTGAAGCCTATGACATGTCCCTTTTCATCCTATTTCCAGACCTAAATTCAGATTGATCTGTGTTCGGTGCCATCCCTCTTTTAATGGTAGAAACCTCATATGGAAGCTTCAACGTTGACATGTAACAACATCCTATCCATCCATAGGGTAAGAATATTCTTTATCACCACAAACCCTCCAAATATCTCTAAAATTCCCCATAGTTACATTGTCAGTCAAAAGCTAATCTTTTAACATTCAAAGTCCTGCTCTTCTTACTAACTGGTATATAAAAAGTAACATTATATTTCTCATTACTACCCTTAAGGTCATGCAGACCCAAAGTTATCATATACTCATCACAATCTGATATTCCCATAAACATACCCCTTACATCATATGTTTTATTAGAACAAAAACAATTTTTAGCCCTCAATGTTTCACCTCAAAATGCATCAGTGTTCGCTGTTACCTGATTTTACTTTCCATCTAACAATTCCCATAGAATAATTCATTTAACCAAGAACACCTAAACCTAGGCTTAAACAAATGTTTTGACAACGACATTATTTTATCCGTTACTGACTGTTGTTGCTGATACAATCATGTCAAAGCATAAGAGTGACACACACTTGAAAGAGGTCGAGCGACCGTCTCTAACATGTTTGGTGCTGGAATTCTCACCAGACATGGACCCTCCAGATTCCTCACTGATCTTACAGAATGAGCTACTGGAACCAAAGATTCCTACCTGCCTATCTATCTCTAATTTTCACAACAGAAGAATCAAACAACATGCATATAGTTTCTCTCTTCCCTAATGAGCGGTACTGATCAGATACCTCTCCTTGTCTGTCATCAAAATCAAAGACCTCATCCTGTAGCTCCATGATGAATCTATATTGTTCATATTACTATCTGCTCTCCATTTTTTTTTATCCCATTTGTACTATCATTGTCGGTGTCATACTTCCTACATTTGCTATTGCCATCGTATCATTAATTTATTTCCAAAGTTACCATTAAAGTAGTTGATTTAGTTGATGAATTAACACCCTTAATTCCTTCTAGTGGGAAAGCTAACAATATCCTATGTGTATTATTCACTGTTGGAGTGACTACTGTAATCTACTTCTCCTGAACTCCCTCGGTGACTGTGGAGGCTACAACAGACTTCAAATTTTCCATTATAAGCGTTACTTTACGAACTACATAGCCTTTTAACCAATAATTCTAAACCGGAACAAATTGTAATGCTTGCAATAGATAAGTACACATATATTCTCCCTGATCTTTATCTGTAACATTACGCAAAATAATACCTCCTTTGACTAGGTGCAACAGCTTCTACTTCTGGTCCTGATAACAATACTTCTTCTCCCTAATTATCTCTCTCTGTGGGAGGAACGTCACCATCCTAACCCTAATAACAGTCTTTTTCCCCCTATAATTGGTGCTGGACCCTTATAATCAAATGCGATATATTTATGGCTTTAATAACTATCAATGTTGAAAGAGTTAAATTGCTTCTCACTGTTGTTTTAATAGACTCACGTGTTAATGTCCTTATTGTTACTTCTAATTTCCCCTAAGACTTTGAACTCTTTACTTGTACTTCCACCTATCACCACTAGTGTCACTTTTTCCCACTCTCAGTCCTACCTCTAAACTTTCAAACTTTTGATTATAACAAAATACACCTATAATTACCTTGATCTTCCTGCTGGAAACTGTAACTATAGATACTTAATCACCCTCAATCTTCTCTTATCATTCAGCAACGCATACTTTCTCAATGCATCTGCTCCTAACAGATCTAAACTCCTACCATATCTTCCCACTAAACTCTAGAATGTCCTTCATCACTGTTCTCTCTCTGTCTTACTACTAACTTTGAAACTTAGCTTACTGTCTTAGAGTTCCTTCAACCCTAGTTCTCCCAACTTATTTTAATCTAATCTTCTCTCCTAACCTTTTAAAAACCTTTTCCACTGATTTATTCACAAAATTCCTTCACCACCATCTTTTAGAATACGTGATTGGGAAAGTCCCCACCTGCTTCTGACTTCTTCACACAGACTTGGCAAAACCGACTAAACACCTTTTAGCCTAGCCTGAAATCTCTTGGTGTAAGAATGTAACCCAGAATAACAGTCACCCCTTTTAACTTTATTTTTCAGACAGATTGTCTAATAGGCAGTCTAATAGATTATCATCCTTCCTATGATATTATCTTTTTAAGCAAATGATTCCCAAAAACCCTACTTTTTAAAATATTCTACCAGACAGTCGTCTAGTGTACATCTTATTGTACAGTTGAATTTACACCATGCATCTCTTCCCACAATGCAATAGTTTATTGTTCTAATATTAGTATGTCTATTTTAATTCCTCTTTGGTTTCTATAGCAGAGCTCAATTGGTTCCTTAAGAGTAATTAACTGTTTTACTACCTCAAATCCCTATCCTAATTAGTTTATTTTACATAGTGAGATGTTTAACCTCTTTAGGCTCAACACAGATACATTTTTCCACTATTCACTATCACAGTCCTCTGTTTTTACTTCAATTGTTGGATATTTTTGTTCTTCTCCCTAATCGGTGCTTTCAGCTAACACCCCCCTTCGTATCTTCTAGGCACTAACAGGTGATCTTCACTTGCTCCTTTATCTTCCTCTGTTGTTTCCTCCTGGCGCATCTCCATCACCAGGTAAAGTGACCAACCTGTCCATAATTATAACACTCTTCTGGAGATTGCTGGAAGTGTAGCTGAAATCTTCCTCCTCCTTCTAAGCCTTCTCGTCCTCTTCCTCTCCAATTCTGTGTCTGTCCAGAAATTGGCTGTGGATATGAAACACCTGGTACCCCCCTTGGCTGGTACAATTGCATTTGATATTGTTCAGTTGAAGCTGTAACAGTGATTGTTGATTTGGTTCACTCTGATTCTTCATAACCAACGCTTCTCTTCTTCTTCTCGTTCACCAGTTGTAAGTTGTATTTGATTGAGTTTTCTGAGAGCTTCTTGGTCCTGTTCTTTCTCGTTGTTGACATATCAGTATTCTTCAAAAGGTTATCTTCTAAGTTCTGTCCTCGAAATATCATCTTCCATCATCTTCTTACTAGTGGCCTTTCCTTTGGCCTCACTGTATTATTCTTCTCCTTCCATTCTTGGGATCCTTTCCTTCATCTTTGCTCTTGTATCCTTCTTCCTTCAACTTCCATCAGAGATCAAATCTCTAGTATCCTTCTTCTTTCCTCTCTTGCCAACTTCCTTCTGATCACAGAGTGACCTCTTCTCAATCACTCATCTTCATCATCCTCATCTCCTTCAAGTTCCATCCTCCTTAACCTCCCTCTTTTGGAGTTTTGGATTCACCTTTATTGTCGTTTCTGCTTGTCGTCTCTCTATTATTTGTTCATCTTATCTCTGATGTAATAATCACCCTCCTGGATGATCACTGGAAGCTAAGGATAAACATCCCTAAGCTCTACTTTTTAGCCTTATCTCTATAGCTATGTTTTTCTTATCGCTGGAATATTTTATCAATTTTTGTTTGAGAATGAAGAGCAACTTTTGTTTCACTTGCCGGATAACCTAGCAACACTTTAGTTAAAGGATTACTACTATTTCAACCGGTGTAATGACTTTCATAGTCCTGATATCTTTTGCCCCATTGTAACAACCCTATTATATTCCTTTATTGTGAACTATCTTATTTTAGACTATATAGCCTATGGCTTCCCCCCTCTAATTATTAATATAACCAAAGAACTCCCAAAAAAATAAAATAAAATAAAAATTATTTTAAAATCCAATCAAACCATTTCTAATTAAAATAAAAAAATCTATTAAAAATTATGAATAATTAAAATCAATTTTTTATTTCCCTATCCTATCTTACCAATTTAGCAATTAGTGGCTCTCTCACCATAACCCATCAAATGCAAGTATTAAAATTCAGACTATAATCCTAAAAACAAAGCCCCTAACCCTACAATCACTATAATTTCCATAAACTCCATTGTTTAATATAAACCCCAAGTATCTTAATTGCAGAATAATGTCAGTCCTTGATTCCTAACACAACTCCAATCAACCCCAGTGATGCACATAGCCTCCAAAATGCAAATTTTATTTAAATGATCAGTCCGTTGCCAAGCCTATGCGAAATTGTCATTACAGCACATATCCTGAATTGGAAGATTTTGTAACCTAGCCTGATATCTGATCCGATGTCTGCGTCACACCTTGTCACGTCACGCACACGTCAGCCCCTCCTCTCTCTCTCCTCTCCTGTCCTCTCATATGAAAAAAGAACAGAGACACAGGAAAAGATTTTAGTAGTTAATGCAATCCCTGAGTATTTCCAACCATTCAATATTCGTCCGTTTTACATTCGCTCTAAGAATTAACTCAGGAATAATTATAGGTTCGCTCAAAAACATTTGTTATTTTATTTTAATCCGTCATTTAATTATTTAATTCAATTTATTATAATCCGTTACCATATATCTAATTTATAAATTCACTACATCTCAACAAATAGTTTCATTTTCAAGCAACAGCCGTTTAAACTAGAATATTTAATTCATTTTCAAATATTTCCTCTTTGTTCCCTCGTCTGTGTTTCTGTCTCCCCCTGCAGTGTAACAGATGTGTTGTTTAGTAAAATCCCACGCATGCGCGATACATTCATCAATACGTTTTCACCGTGGAAGGACGATTTTCTACTCTCTCCCCCAAACCTAGAGTTAACAGTTTAACAGTCCCGCTGTACCTCCGTTTCCCCTCATAGTCAAACAACATCTAACAGCGCTCACAAAACATATAACCTGACTTACACACACAGAGACAAGTTTAAGAGACTTTAATCCATCGCAATGGGCCTCTAAGGATATCCGTTAGCATGTAGCACGCCACACAATTAGCCTTTAGCATTAGCCTCTTTGTCCAAGGTGGCATGAACCACACTCCAGCATTTGGCATCAACATTAGCCTTTAACTAACTGCGGCCTACCACCCGCCAATAAACATCCTGCACTGCCCTTATTCATTTCACATATTATCCTACCATTTTGTGCTACCGTGGCTAAAATGAGCATTACACCGAGAAATTAGACCCAATCAAACCCCCCGTCGGACGAGAGTCGAATCATAATCACAATCAGATAAATCCCATCAAACCAAGTTCTTTCAAACCCACCGACTGCACATTCTATCGTGCAACCAGATTTGCCGGCCCATTATCTAAAATGGCCCACATCCGGGGTCTTAAATCGGTACAGTGCCCTAATGATGCGCATATCTGCCTTAATTGTACATTTCCCATAATCTGACTTATTCCTACCGTTTTGTCCTCTAAAATTCCAATTATCTGCCGCTTACCAATGGAATTATATTCTAGAATATTATTACAGACTCTAATCGACAGCAATAACGCCACAGCACATATGGTACACCCCTCCAGTGTACACACGCAGTACCCACCCTAACAAGCTCCAAAGCGGTAAGAAAAAACTCACCCTTGTCTGGCCATGCTTCAGAGCGAGTTAGCCTGGCGGCTACGAATGAGGCAAAGGAGAGATGCAGACCAGCCCCACGTTGGGCGCCATTTGTCGTATCGGGAGAATGCTGGCAATTATTGCTGTCAACAAAGAGTCCGCTTTAGGCTGCACCATGTTTTAGAGGCTTTTATTCAATATCACGAGGTTACAGCATAAATTACAGACCCGCTTTGTCTGGAGGAGCATCGTCCCAATTTAATCTGAATGCTTCTGACCCTTCTTCGTTTTTTTCCCCCAGTATATATAAACTCCCCAAGATGTGGGTGGCTCCCTCTACTGTCCAATCCCCTGTCTACAACACACTTCCTGTCTGTTGTATGTGGCGTTACACTAAAACATTCCCTCTTGATACCAAAATCAACATTCTTTCAGTTCCACTTAAAAACATTTAACAACGTCATAATCTCCATATACGATAAAAAAATAGTGGTGGGACCAAACCCTGTCATGCAAAAATAACAGAGCAATTTCCTGGCTCCGTTCTGACCCCCTAATTGATTCCCAAACCTATCAACCGATACTTAAAACATGGCAGGTCCATAATCAATTTTCTCAAACATATAGTGGGGGAAAAAAATATTTAGTCAGCCACCAATTGTGCAAGTTCTCCCACTTAAAAAGATGAGAGAGGCCTGTAATTTTCCTCATAGGTACACGTCAACTATGACAGACAAATTGAGATTAAAAAAATCCAGAAAATCACATTGTAGGATTTTTTATGAATTTATTTGCAAATTATGGTGGAAAATAAGTATTTGGTCACCTGCAAACAAGCAAGATTTCTGGCTCTCACAGACCTGTAACTTATTCTTTAAGAGGCTCCTCTGTCCTCCACTCGTTACCTGTATTAATGGCACCTGTTTGAACTTGTTATCAGTATAAAAGACACCTGTCCACAACCTCAAACAGCCACACTCCAAACTCCACTATGGCCAAGACCAAAGAGCTGTCAAAGGACACCAGAAACAAAATTGTAGACCTGCACTAGGCTGGGAAGACTGAATCTGCAATAGGTAAGCAGCTTGGTTTGAAGGAATCAACTATGGGAGCAATTATTAGGAAATTGAAGACATACAAGACCACTGATAATCTCCCTCGATCTGGGCCTCCATGCAAGATCTCACCCCGTGGGGTCAAAATGATCATAAGAACGGTGAGCAAAAATCCCAGAACCACACGGGGGGACCTAGTGAATGACCTGCAGAGAGCTGGGACCAAAGTAACAAAGCCTACCATCAGTAACACACTATGCCGCCAGGGACTCAAATCCTGCAGTGCCAGACGTGTCCCCCTGCTTAAGCCAGTACATGTCCAGGCCCATCTGAAGTTTGCTAGAGTGCATTTGGATGATCCAAAAGAGGATTGGGAGAATGTCATATGGTCAGATGAAACCAAAATATAACTTTTTGGTAAAAACTCAACTCGTCGTGTTTGGAGGACAAAGAATGCTGAGTTGCATCCAAAGAACACCATACCTACTATGAAGCATGGGGGTGGAAACATCATGCTTTGGGGCTGTTTTTCTGCAAAGGGACCAGGACGACTGATCCGTCTAAAGGAAAGAATGAATGGGGCCATGTATCGTGAGATTTTGAGTGAAAACCTCCTTCCATCAGCAAGGGCATTGAAGATGAAACGTGGCTGGGTCTTTCAGCATGACAATGATCCCAAACACACCGCCCGGGCAACGAAGGAGTGGCTTCGTAAGAAGCATTTCAAGGTCCTGGAGTGGCCTATTCAGTCTCCAGATCTCAACCCCATAGAAAATCAGCCCCAAAACATCACTGCTCTAGAGGAGATCTGCATGGAGGAATGGGCCAAAATACCAGCAACAGTGTGTGAAAACCTTGTGAAGACTTACAGAAAACTTTTGACCTGTGTCATTGCCAACAAAGGGTATATAACAAAGTATTGAGAATCTTTAGTTTTTGACCAAATACTTATTTTCCACCATAATTTGCAAATAAATTCATGAAAAATCCTACAATGTGATTTTCAGGATTTTTTTCCTCATTTTGTCTGTCATAGTTGACGTGTACCTATGATGAAAATTACAGGCCTCTCTCATCTTTTTAAGTGGGAGAACTTGCACAATTGGTGGCTGACTAAATACTTTTTTTCCCCACTGTACACAAGCCTCCTCCCTCTGTACAACCCAGTCCAAACGCCCCCAGTCATGCTGTGATTAACCAGGTTTAGTCTGAACTCTGTTCAACCCCTGGCTCTGTTCCAGGACTATGCCTAAGGAGAGAGGCGAAGGGCAGCAGTCTGGTTTCAGTCACTGATAAGGCAGGACAGCCGTGGATTAGAGAGGAGCGAGGAATTAGACCCGAAGACAGGTCAGATGAAAAGAGAAATCGGAAGTTTACAGACACTTACAGGTGGGAGTCATTAAAACTCGTTGAGGTATGAAGAGAGATGTCTATATTATACTGGGTATATTTACTACTGTATGAGTTCTGTTGGTGTACTCTACCTGTATGTACTGGTATCTTAAACGGCATCCTATCCCCATAGAGCTCTGGTCAAAAGTAGTGCACTATATAGGGAACAGGAAGCCATTTGAGACACACTTTATTTACATTTACATTTTACATTTTAGTCATTTAGCAGACGCTCTTATCCAGAGCGACTCACCAATTGGTGCATTCACCCTATAGCCAGTGGGATAACCACTTTACAATTTTGGGGGGGGGGGAGGGTAGAAGGATTACTTTATCCTATCCCAGGTATTCCTTAAAGAGGTGGGGTTTCAAATGTCTCCGGAAGGTGGTGAGTGACTCCGCTGTCCTGGCGTCATGAGGGAGCTTGTTCCACCATTGGGGTGCCAGAGCAGCGAACAGTTTTGTCTGGGCTGAGCGGGAACTATGCTTCCGCAGTGGAAGGGGAGCCAGCAGGCCAGAGGTGGATGAACGCAATGCCCTCGTTTGGGTGTAGGGACTGATCAGAGCCCGAAGGTACAGAGGTGCCGTTCCCCTCACTGCTCCATAGGCAAGCACCATGGTCTTGTAACGGATGCGAGCTTCAACCGGAAGCCAGTGGAGTGTGCGGAGGAGGGGGGTGACGTGAGAGAACTTGGGAAGGTTGAACACCAGACGGGCTGCGGCATTCTGGATGAGTTGTAGGGGTTTAATGGCACAGGCAGGGAGGCCAGCCAACAGCGAGTTGCAGTAGTCCAGACGGGAGATGACAAGTGCCTGGATTAGGACCTGTGCCGCTTCCTGTGTAAGGCAGGGTCGTACTCTCCGAATGTTGTAGATTATGAACCTGCAGGAGCGGGTCACCGCCTTGATGTTAGCGGAGAATGACAGGGTGTTGTCCAGGGTCACGCCAAGGCTCTTCGCACTCTGGGAGGAGGACACAGCGGAGTTGTCAACCGTGATGGCGAGATCATGGAACGGGCAGTCCTTCCCCGGGAGGAAGAGCAGCTCCGTCTTGCCAGGGTTCAGCTTGAGGTGGTGATCCGTCATCCATACTGATATGTCTGCCAGACATGCAGAGATGTGATTCGCCACCTGGTTATCAGAAGGGGGGAAAGGAGAAGATTAGTTGTGTATCGTCAGCGTAGCAATGATAGGAGAGGCCATGTGAGGATATGACAGAGCCAAGTGACTTGGTGTATAGGGAGAAAAGGAGAGGGCCTAGAACTGAGCCCTGGGGGACACCAGTGGTGAGAGCACGTGGTGCGGAGACAGCTTCTCGCCACGCCACTTGGTAGGAGCGACCGGTCAGGTAGGACGCAATCCAGGAGTGAGCCGCGCCGGAGATGCCCAGCTCGGAGAGGGTGGAGAGGAGGATCTGATGGTTCACAGTATCAAAGGCAGCAGACAGGTCTAGAAGGACAAGAGCAGAGGAGAGAGAGTTAGCTTTAGCAGTGCGGAGAGCCTCCGTGACACAGAGAAGAGCAGTCTCAGTTGAATGACCAGTCCTGAAACCTGACTGGTTTGGATCAAGAAGGTCATTCTGAGAGAGATAGCAAGAGAGTTGGCTAAAGACGGCACGCTCAATAGTTTTGGAAAGAAAAGAAAGAAGGGATACTGGTTTGTAGTTGTTGACATCAGTGGGATCGAGTGTTGGTTTTTTGAGAAGGGGAGCAACTCTCGCTCTCTTGAAGACGGAAGGGACGTGGCCAGCGGTCAAGGATGAGTTGATCAGCGAGGTGAGGTAGGGGAGAAGGTCACCGGAGATGGTCTGGAGAAGAGAGGAGGGGATGGGGTCAAGCGGGCAGGTTGTTGGGCGGCCTGCAGTCACAAGTCGCAGGATCTTATCTGGAGAGAGAGGGGAGAAAGAAGTCAAAGCATAGGGTAGGGCAGTGTGAGTAGGACCAGCAGTGTCATTTGACTTAACAAACGAGGATCGGATGTCCTCAACCTTCTTCTCAAAGTGGTTGACGAAGTCATCCACAGAGAGAGCGGAGGGGGGATTCAGCAGGGAGGAAAATGTGGCAAAGAGCTTCCTAGGGTTAGAGGCAGATGCTTGGAATTTAGAGTGGTAGAAAGTGGCCTTAGCAGCAGAAACAGATGAAGAAAATGTAGAGAGGAGGGAGTGAAAAGATGCCAGGTCGGCAGGGAGTTTAGTTTTCTTCCATTTCCGCTCCGCTGCCCGGAGCTCTGTTCTGTGAGCTCGCAGTGAGTCATCAAGCCACGGAGCTGGAGGGGAGGACCGAGCCGGCCGGGAGGACAGGGGACACAGAGAGTCAAAGGATGCAGAAAGGGAGGAGAGGAGGGTTGAGGAGGCAGAATCAGGAGATTGGAGGGAGAAGGATTGAGCAGAGGGAAGAGATGATAGGATGGAAGAGGAGAGAGTAGTGGGAGAGAGAGAGCGAAGGTTGCGGCGGCGCGTTACCATCTGTGTAGGGGCAGAGTGAGTAGTGTGGGAGGAGAGCGAGAGAGAAAAGGACACAAAGTAGTGGTCGGAGACATGGAGGGGAGTTGCAGTGAGATTAGTAGAAGAGCAGCATCTGGTAAAGATGAGGTCAAGCGTATTGCCTGCCTTGTGAGTAGGGGGGGACGGTGAGAGGGTGAGGTCAAAAGAGGAGAGGAGTGGAAAGAAGGAGGCAGAGAGAAATGAGTCAAATGTGGACATGGGGAGGTTGAAATCCCCCAAAACTGTGAGGGGTGAGCCATCCTCAGGAAAGGAACTTATCAAGGCGTCAAGCTCATTGATGAACTCTCCAAGGGAACCTGGAGGGCGATAGATGACAAGGATATTAAGCTTAAATGGGCTAGTGACTGTGACAGCATGGAATTCAAATGAGGAGATAGACAGATGGGTTAGGGGAAAAATTGAGAATGTCCACTTGGGAGAGATGAGGATTCCTGTGCCACCACCCCTCTGACCAGATGCTCTCGGGGTATGCGAGAACACATGGTCAGACGAGGAGAGAGCAGTAGGAGTAGCGGTGTTTTCAGTGGTAATCCATGTTTCCGTCAGCGCCAGGAAGTCGAGGGACTGGAGATTAGCATAGGCTGGGATGAAGTCAGCTTTGTTGGCAGCAGAGCGGCAGTTCCAGAGGCTGCCGGAGACCTGGAACTCCAGGTGTGGGGTGCGTGCAGGGACCACCAGGTTAGAGAGGCAGCAGCCACGCGGTGTGGGGCGTTTGTGTAGCCTGTGCAGAGAGGAGAGAACAGGGATAGGCAGAGGCATAGTTGACAGGCTGTAGCAAATGGTTACAATAATGCAGAGGAGATCGGAATGAAATGAACTAAACATCTGGGAGAGTAGAGAGCAGGGCCTCCCTCACCAAAAGCTTCTACCTCAGAACTATAATTGTTTCACTGAAACACCCGAACAAAAACTACCAACTTCCACCTTTGGAAATCAGAATTGTTGTGAACCACAGAGGTTCAAATATTTAAAGGAATAGACTCAATCCACTTTATTCAGCTAGCTAACTATGACACCATAGCTAACTAGCATGCTAGCATCCAATAACACACAGTTTAACACCAACACTTGGTCACAACAAATCACCAATAGTGTGATAACACACTAGGCAGATAATTCGTGTCCGTGTCTAGTTCCTGTCATAACGCAGCGATAATTAAACGTTGGCTATGTAGCGCAAATATATTGTATTTAGCTACTACAGTACAGTTAGGTGGTCGTGTTGGCTAGCTAGCAATGGCCACTGTGTTGGCCTTGTTTGAAGAGCGGCTAGCTAGCTAGCTTCGTGCTACCCCCGGCACCGCCGAAAAACAATTAAACGTTGGCTAGCTGGCACATTAACACTGGAAACAACTCTCCACCTAGCTATGACGCCATAGCTAACTAGCATGCTAGTATCCAATAACACACTGTTTAGCACCAATCCTTGGTTACTACAAACTACTAAGAGTGTGTTACACACTAAACAGACAACTCATGTCCGTGTCTAGTGCCTTACATAACGCAGCAAAAATTTAACGTTGGCTAGCTGGCACATTAACATTGGAAACAACTCTCCACCTAGCTATGACGCCATAGCTAACTAGCATGCTAGTATCCAATAACACACAGTTTAGCACCAGTCCTTGGTTACAACAAACTACTAAGAGTGTGTTACACACTAAACAGACAATTCATGTCCGTGTCTAGTGCCTTTCATAACGCAGCAAAAATTAAACGTTGGCTAGCTGGCACATTAACATTGGAAACAACTCTCCACCGTTGCACTAAGCAGATAATTACCAATAAACGTTACCAGTAGCTACCCGCTAGCTAGCTAGCATACCAAGAGTGTGTTACACACTAAACAGACAACTCATGTCCGTGTCTAGTGCCTTACATAACGCAGCAAAAATTAAACGTTGGCTAGCTGGCACATTAACATTGGAAACAACTCTACACCGTTGCACTAAGCAGATAATTACCAATAAACGTTACCAGTAGCTACCTGCTAGCTAGCTAGCCTCGTGCTTCGCCGGGGTCCGCCGTAAACAATACTTACCTACAATAATTACCTACGGAAACCTACGGAAACCTACAATAACTATTTAAATAACGACCTAAATAAACTACGTACAATACCAAACTACAACGACCTACCTACGATCTAAATACATGGTTAAAGCTGTACTCAACACCATATGAGAAGCCAGCTTACCTCCTGCTAGAGAAAACACAACCTCTCCCGGGTGAAGTTTCCCCATATCTAAGTGTCGACTTCAACTTTATGTGTGTGTGTGTGTGTGTGTGTGTGTGTGTGTGTGTGTGTGTGTGTGTGTGTGTGTGTGTATATGTACAGTTGAAGTCGGAAGTTTACATACACTTAGGTTGGAGTCATTAAAACTCGTTTTTTCAACCACTCCACAAATGTCTTGTTAACAAACTATAGTTTTGGCAAGTCGGTTAGGACATCTACTTTGTGCATGACACAAGTAAGTTTTCCACAATTTTTTACAGACAGATTATTTGACTTATAATTCACTGTATCACAATTCCAGTGGGTCAGAAGTTTACATACACTAAGTTGACTGTGCCTTTAAACAGCTTGGAAAATTCCAGAAAATTATGTAATGGCTTTATAAGCTTCTGATAGGCTATTTGACATAATTTGAGTCAATTGGAGGTGTACCTGTGGATGTATTTCAGTGCCTCTTTGCTTGACATCATAGGAAAATCAAAAGAAATCAGCCAAGACCTCAGAAAAAAAATTGTAGACCTCCACAAGTCTGGTTCGTCCTTGGGAGCAATTTCCAAACACCTGAAGGTACCACGTTGATCTGTACAAACAATAGTACGCAAGTATAAACACCATGGGACCACGCAGCCGTCATACCACTCAGGAAGGAGACGCGTTCTGTCTCTTAGAGATGAACATACTTTGGTGCGAAAAGTGCAAATCAATCCCAGAACAACAGCAAAGGACCTTGTGAAGATGCTGGAGGAAACAGGTACAAAAGTATCTATATCCACAGTAAAATTAGTCCTATATCGACATAACCTGAAAGGCCGCTCAGCAAGGAAGAAGCCACTGCTCCAAAACTGCCATAAAAAAGCCAGACTACGGTTTGCAACTGCACATGGGGACAAAGATCGTACTTTTTGGAGAAATGTCCTCTGGTCTGATGAAACAAAAATAGAACTGTTTGGCCATAATAACTATCGTTATGTTTGGAGGAAAAAGGGGGTCTTGCAAGCCGAAGAACACCATCCCAACCGTGATGCACGGGGGTGGCAGCATCATGCTGTGGGGGTGCTTTGCTGCAGGAGGGACTGGTGCACTTCACAAAATAGATGGCATCATGAGGAAGTAAAAATATTTGGATATATTGAAGCAACATCTCAAGACAGAAGTCAGGAAGTTAAAGCTTGGTCGCAAATGGGTTTCCAAATGGACAATGACCCCAAGCATACTTCCAAAGTTGTGGCAAAATGGTTTAAGAACAACAAAGTCAAGGTATTGGAGTGGCCATCACAAAGCCCTGACCTCAACCCTATGGAACATTTGTGGGCAGAACTGAAAAAGTGTGTGCGAGCAAGGAGTCCTACAAACCTGACTCCGTTACACCAGCTCTGTCAGGAGGAATGGGCCAATATTCAATCAACTTATTGTGGGAAGCTTGTGGAAGGCTACCTGAAACATTTGACCCAAGTTAAACAATTTAAAGGCAATGCTACCAAATACTAATTGAGTGTATGTAAACATCTGACCCACTGTGAATGTGATGAAAGAAATAAAAGCTGAAATAAATAATTCTCTCTACTTTTATTCTGACATTTCACATTCTTAAAATAAAGTGGTGATCCTAACTGACCTAAGACAGGGAATTTTTACTAGGATTAAATGTCAGGAATTGTGAAACTGAGTTTAAATGTATTTGGCTAAGGTGTATGTAAAATTCCGACTTCAAATCAAATCAAATCAAATCAAATCACATTTTATTGGTCACATGCGCCGAATACAACAAGTGCAGACATTACAGTGAAATGCTTACTTACAGCCCTTAACCAACAGTGCGTTTATTTTAAACAAAAAAAGTAAGAATAAAACAACAACAAAAAAAGTGTTGAGAAAAACAAAGAGCAGAAGTAAAATAAAGTGACAGTAGGGAGGCTATATATACAGGGGGGTACCGGTGCAGAGTCAATGTGCGGGGGCACCGGCTAGTTGAGGTAGTTGAGGTAATATGTACATGTGGGTAGAGTTAAAGTGACTATGCATAAATACTTAACAGAGTAGCAGCAGCGTAAAAAGGATGGGGTGGGGGGGCAGTAACTACACCAGTGAGAGGAACCAATTAAAGTTATTGCCTAGCAACATAGATGTGCCCATGTTTAACTCTGGCTCCGTGTTCGTCATGTTGTGATTAACATTTACATTTTCGTCATTTAGCAGACGCTCTTATCCAGAGCGACTTACAAATTGGTGCATTCACCTCATGATAGCCAGTGGGACAACCACTTTACAATATATAAAAAATTTAAAAATAACGTCTCTTTTTTTAGCTCAGTGTTGGTCATGTTGTGATTAACTATGTTTATCTGTAGTCTGAGTCTGAAGAGATGTAACTACTGTATAGTCCACTGAAAAATTCCCATCTTATCCCCCCTCTGGGACTTTATTGGTCCCACATCTTTACAAATGTATATAGTGACTAATATATGAATACAGGGATATGTAGTGACTAACATAAGAACAACCATGTTTACGATATAAAGCACTAAGGTTATACTTTCAAACATTACCAATTCCAAAGGTAACAACATAAATGTTTCTACTCAAAATAAAATATAAGTGTCATGAGCCTCTCACTCCACCGGGTTACCACCTTAGTTTTCTTCCACTCTGCTCACCACTCTCTCTACTCAGCCTAACTAGCTCCACCTGTCCCTGCTCTGCTCGGCTCTAATTACTCTGCCAGCTGCGCTGCATTACCCACTAACCTCTCCCAGTATTTATAGCCCTGTCTTTCAGCTCTCCTTTGTCAGATCGTCTGCAAAGCTCACACCCGGAACCTGTTTGCTCGCGCTTCTGGCTCACCCTGGTTTTGTGACCCCGGACCTGCCTGGTTTTTGGATACTCTTCTGCCTCAGGAGATCCAGACCTGCTTCTGCCATTACGACTCCTGACTACTCTTCAATCCCGGACTTCTGGACCACCAACCACCGGCGTCATCGGACGCATCGCTGCCACTGGGGGAGGCACAGACCCAGCACATCGGACGGGATAACCCCTGGAGCCTTCACTCACTCCCTACATCCCTTTCCCCTTAAGTTTAAATAAACTTTCTGGTGTGACGCAATTGTGGTCCTCTTGTCGTCTGTCTGAACCGTGACAGTACGATCTGACCATCATGGACTCAGCGCACACTTCCCCCGACATGGAAACCGAAGAGCCTGAGCAACCCACCGCCATGCTACGCCTGGAACACACTGAGAGAGAGCTAGGCCGCATGAGCGGCGTCATCTCCTCTCTGCTTCAGGTCGGCCACCAACAGCATCAGCAGTTCCAGCAGCACCAGCAGCAGTCCCAGCAGCAGCAACAACAACTCGCCATGATCATTCAACTCCTCACCAACCTGACCCCAGCCAGTCTGCCCACCAGCCCTGCCCCCGAGTTACCTGCCCCGGTCATTGCAGCCGCTGCTCCGAACCCAAGATTGGAAACCCCGAGCGGTTCAACGGCGATTCAACCCAGGTCCGGCCATTCCTGACTAGCTGCCGACTTCAGTTCTCCTTGCAGCCAAGGACCTTCGCCACGGAGGGGGCTAGAGTTGGGTATGCCATCACTCACCTGACGGGCCGAGCTCAACTCTGGGGAACAGCAGAGTTCGAACGTCAAACCCCCGCATGTGCAACCTTCGACCTGTTTGCTGAGGAGATGCTGAAGGTGTTTGACCTGGATTCACCAACCGCAGAGGCGTCTCGTGAACTGTTCAGTATTCGACAAGGCAGACGTACAGTCGCAGACCATTCCATCGACTTCCGAACCCTGGCTAGACGAAGTTCTTGGAACACACCATCGTTGGTGGACGCGTTCTTCCATAGTTTGGCTGACTATATCAAGGACGAGTTGGTCTCCCATGAACTGCCTTCCACTCTTGATGAAGCCATCGCACTGACTGTCAGGATCGACAGAGGGATACAGACCCGTCGTCGTGAGAGGGGGCGCCAAGGTCCACCTACTACCGGCATTCGGAGAGATCCGACTGGGCTCCTGTCATCTACTGCCACTCACCCAGGTCAGCTTGATCAGTCTGAGCCTATGGAGATTGGGCGAGCCTCTCTCACTCCTGCAGAGCGCCAGCGACGCTTCACCTCAAACCTCTGTCTCTATTGTGGAGGTGACGGACATCGTGTGGTAACCTGCCCTTTAAAGGGCCGAAGCTCACCGGGCATAGGGGGAGTCCGGTTGAGTTCAATGACCATCCAGTCCTCCGACCGCAAACCCCTGCTGCAAGTTCACCTCCGCCTCTCTGACTCAACTCACACCCTGGCTGCTCTGGTGGATTCTGGCGCCGAAGCCAACATAATGGACATCAAGCTGGCACGCCAACTGGGACTGGAGAACCTCCGTTTGACACCTCCTATTCCTGCCCGGGCACTGGACGGACACTTACTCGGATCGGTCACTCATGTCACGGCCCCGGTCTCGATGGGTCTGTCCGGAAACCATCAAGAAACTATCCAGTTTCACCTGCTCCCCTCTCCAGGCCAACCCCTCATCCTGGGTTACCCATGGCTCCGCCGGCACAACCCTCAGCTCGACTGGGTGACCGGGGTGATCAGGGAGTGGGGAGAGGACTGCCACCGAACCTGCCTGCTTGCCGCCGCACTACCCCCTCGGCCAGTACCTACTAACTCCGCTCCTGACCCCTCCAAGGACCCTGTGTCGATTCTGCCAAGTCCCTGCATCGTTGCAGCTCTGACCTGGGCTGTTGAGGAACAGGTGCTGGAGGCTCTCCGTAACCAGCCAGGTCCCAGCACTTGCCCAGCTGACCGCCTTTTTGTCCCCGAAGACCTGAGGTCCCAGGTCGTTCAGTGGGGACATGACTCCCGCCTAGCTTGTCACCCTGGCTCCACCCGCACTTACAACCTGCTCGCCCAGAGGTTCTGGTGGCCCTCTCTGAGGAAGGATGTACGGGAATTCGTCCAAGCCTGCCCCATCTGCAACCAACACAAGTCGTCCTGCCAGCCCCCCAGCCGGATTGCTGCAGCCCCTGCCTGTGCCCAGGAGTCCGCTGGTCCCTGCTGCGCCTTGTCCTCCTCCTCCACGGCTCGTCGATGGTGGTCTGGTTTACACCGTCCGCCGCCTGCTTCGGTCCAGACGGAGGGGTAGGGGTCTCCAGTACCTCATTGACTGGGAGGGCTATGGACCTGAGGAAAGGACCTGGGTGCCAGCTAGTCGGATTGTGGATAGGACTCTCATCACCGCTTTCCACCAACGGCATCCTGATCAACCTGCAATCCGTAGGGGGCCGCCCCAGAGGGGTCTCTAACCGTCCTGCCCGCTCGGCTCCCTGTCCTGTGCCTGATCCGGTCTCGGGACCTGTCCCATCTCCCGACCACGGCCCTCCGGCTTCCTCCGAGGATGAGGACGTTCACTCGGACCGTTCGGAGGAGTTCTAGCCCTCCTCCGGCTCCCCTCCTCCCGCCCGGCGTGGTGTTGCTCTTGGGACTTCTGGGGCCGTCCCTTGGGGGGGGGGTTCTGTCATGAGCCTCTCACTCCACCGGGTTACCACCTTAGTTTTCTTCCACTCTGCTCACCACTCTCTCTACTCAGCCTAACTAGCTCCACCTGTCCCTGCTCTGCTCGGCTCTAATTACTCTGCCAGCTGCGCTGCATTACCCACTAACCTCTCCCAGTATTTATAGCCCTGTCTTTCAGCTCTCCTTTGTCAGATCGTCTGCAAAGCTCACACCCGGAACCTGTTTGCTCGCGCTTCTGGCTCACCCTGGTTTTGTGACCCCGGACCTGCCTGGTTTTGGATACTCTTCTGCCTCAGGAGATCCAGACCTGCTTCTGCCATTACGACTCCTGACTACTCTTCAATCCCGGACTTCTGGACCACCAACCACCGGCGTCATCGGACGCATCGCTGCCACTGGGGGGAGGCACAGACCCAGCACATCGGACGGGATAACCCCTGGAGCCTTCACTCACTCCCTACATCCCTTTCCCCTTAAGTTTAAATAAACTTTCTGGTGTGACGCAATTGTGGTCCTCTTGTCGTCTGTCTGAACCGTGACAATAAGTGTCAGTATCCAAACACATAAAAAATACACAACAATAATGCAGCTCTGTTTCAACCATAATATCTATTTAAGGCAGTTATCTTGCAATTGTATAAGCAATACATGAACTAGTGGATTATTTCTAATATTATTTCTCATAATATAATTTATTAATGTTCACAAGGTCTAGTAATGCTTGCTCTCCATTTCGGACACTTCCCTAACAACCGACTTCTGAATCTAAGCAGAACCTGTTTACTTCCCTAACAACAGACTTCTGAATCTAAGCAGGACCTGTTTAGGGGATTAAGAGACATGTCCGTGGACATAGAGTCATTATCACCACAAAAGTAATATGGAACAGGATATATAAGTCTGGGAGGATGAATATCTCCAAGTCCAGGTTTCTCCAGCTGTTGCTGGTCCTTGTTGTCATGACAAGCCCCTTCTCTTCCTCCTGCCACCACCCTATCAAAGACATTCTGGGTTTCCGTAAGGGCAGTCAAGTGGTCCTCCTTTGACGTTGCTTCCCATTAGAATTTGTATAATGTCCTGGTTTCCCTGGTAAATGGGATCACCTCTGTCAAGTTCATGTCCCATTCGGGTTCCTGTCCTTATGGTCGTTCTCCTCACAGTCATTTGTTTCACCGTGGTTCTGATCAACTGGGTTTTCAGCAATGGCAACAAACAGCAAAAAGACTATTCCCGTTACTACCAGTGCTATGCTTATTATCATTGCCATTTTTAGTGAACATTGCTCCCCGTTTTCCAAATGTCAAGAACCAGCCAATCCCAGGCACACGTGTCCTGCCCAGCTTTATTCTTGACTTCCTGTCTCAATCATTTAAGCTTGATCATTGCTTCAGAGAATATTCCTCCTGGGGAAGTATTATCTTGACTTCCTGTCTCAATCCTTTGAGCTTGATCATTGCCTCAGAGAATATTCCTCCTGGGGAAGTATTATCTTGACTTCCTGTCTCAATCCTTTGAGCTTGATCATTGCCTCAGAGAATATTCCTCCTGGGGAGGTATTATCTTGACTTCCTGTCTCAATCCTTTAAGCTTGATCATTGCCTCAGAGAATATTCCTCCTGGTGAGGTATTATCTTGACTTCCTGTCTCAATCCTTTAAGCTTGATCATTGCCTCAGAGAATATTCCTCCTGGGGGAGTATTATCTGGACTTCCTGTCTCAATCCTTTAAGCTTGATCATTGACTCAGAGAATATTCCTCCTGGGGAGGAATTATCTTGACTTCCTGTCTCAATCCTTTAAGCTTGATCATTGCCTCGGAGAATATTCCTCCTGGGGCAGTATTATTAGGACTAAAAGTGCAGCCCTCGCTTCCGAACATAACACAGACTCTGCCCTTTTCTGCTAGGAGCCAATCCAGAGCCTGTCTATTCTGCCAGGTCATCTTACTTGTTCCCTGTACTTGTTCTCCCAGCGTTGACAATGCTGATGTAACCGGTGTTTGCAACGCCAGGGTTGTGTGTTCGATTCCCACGGGGGGCCATTATAAAAAAAAAAGATATATGTATTCAATAACTGTAAGTCGCTCTGGATAAGAGTGTCTGCTAAATGACTAAAATGTAATGTAAATGTGTGAAATGGCTAGCTAGTTAGCGGTGCGCACTAGTAGTGTTTCAATCGGTGACGTCACTCTGCAAGGGCCGCAGCCTTTTGTGGAGCGACGGGTAACGGTGTTTCGAGGGTGACTGTTGTCGATGTGTGCAGAGGGTCCATGGTTCAAGCCCAGGTAGGGGCGAGGAGAGGGATGGAAGCAACACTGGAAATGGAACAATTAAATACATTACAATCAACAGAGGTTCATAAATTATACTGACTCAGTGTCAGGATTTGAATCAATATTTCTTTGGATAACATATCCACATTTTTATTAAGAGTTATCCAAAGAAATATTGATTCAAATCCTGATTTACTCTCACACATTCATTGGGAATTCCTCTAGGTTAGCACCTATCTGTATGTTGGGGTCAGCTTCATACTGGGGCGGCAGGTAGCTTAGTGGGTAAGAGCGTTGTGCCAGTAACCGAAAGGTCGCTGGTTCTAATCCCCGAGCCGACTAGGTGAAAAATCTGTCGATGTGCCCTTAAGCAAGGCACTTAACCCTAATTGCTCATGTAAATCGCTCTGGATAAGAGCGTCTGTTTAAATGTAAAGATCTATTTAGTATCTTGTATATCAACATTTAAGTCCTTCCAGTCAACTATTTAAAACGTTTTGTATTAGCTGTACTTCCAATCCATTTCCATCCTTTTGGCCATAACGTCCTTAGTTGCCCCTGACAGACCCAGAAGAAATTCTCAATGGCCCCCCGACTGATCCTCATAAGGAACGATCAGTGGTGATGCCAGTGTCTGATTTCCGCATCCTTCCGGGATAACTATGACCCCAGTACTTGACCCTGCTGCCTGATCAATTTTCCTTTGAGGGGTGTCTGCATTCCAAAAGCTATCTGTATCTAGGTGCCATGTTGTTTCACATTCTCCCTTGAATTCTCCCAAATTATATAACCCGATTGTTTTGTTGTAACACTCATATTTCTGCTCATAGTCTATTTGATATTTCTTTGGTGCTTCCCTTTTCCTGGTTTCTATTCTAGCGTCTAATCGCTTACACTTCTCTCCCCATCCTGGTTGATTATAAAATTGTTCATATTTAGGATTTCCTAAAATATGACAAACATTCTGCTGGGCAATACGGTCTTTCCGAGTCCCTTAGATGACAGAAGTTGTGATTTAAACGTAGCCCAGTCCTGGTAGCTGTGGGGATTTTGGTACTACTGTTAATTATTTTAAAAAGGGAGACGAAGTGCAGATTAGACAGTTTTCTTTCATTGTAATGTAGTATATTGTGCCCATCTATACCAGTCATTGTTTAGCTCCTCCTTCCATTCCCTTCCTTCTGCTTCTGCTGGGGCTCTAACATGTAAGGGGTTTAGTGAACTTTCCCAAGGAATAACTACTTCGGCAACACTGCCCCCTGGAAACGTAGTACTTGTAAGTACTACATCAAATTGTTTATCTAAGTCTTGGGCTGTTATTCTTATGTCTATGATCCACCTGTCGTTCCTTTTATTATCCTGAGGTCACAGTTACCCATGACCCACCTGTCGTTCCTTGTATTATCCTGAGGTCACAGTTACCCATGATCCACCTGTCATTCCTTTTATTATCCTGAGGTCACAGTTACCCATGATCCACCTGTCGTTCCTTTTATTATCCTGAGGTCACAGTTACCCATGATCCACCTGTCATTCCTTTTATTATCCTGAGGTCACAGTTACCCATGATCCACCTGTTGTTCCTTTTATTATCCTGAGGTCACAGTTACCCATGATCCACCTGTCGTTCCTTTTATTATCCTGAGGTCACAGTTACCCATGATCCACCTGTCATTCCTTTTATTATCCTGAGGTCACAGTTACCCATGATACACCTGTCGTTCCTTTTACTATCCTGAGGTCACAGTTACCCATGATACACCTGTCGTGTGTAGACTAGGTCTATACTGCTCCTACATGGTGTAACAATACATCATATAGATGTATATAATGAACAGACTAGATCTATACTGCTCCTACATGGTGTAACAATACATCATATAGATGTATATAATGAACAGACTAGATCTATACTGCTCTTACATGGTGTAACAATACATCATGTAGATGTATATAATGAACAGACTAGGTCTATACTGCTCCTACATGGTGTAACAATACATCATATAGATGTATATAATGAACAGACTAGGTCTATACTGCTCCTACATGGTGTAACAATACATCATGTAGATGTATATAATGAACAGACTAGGTCTATACTGCTCCTACATGGTGTAACAATACATCATATAGATGTATATAATGAACAGACTAGATCTATACTGCTCCTACATGGTGTAACAATACATCATATAGATGTATATAATGAACAGACATAAATGTAGAATAATGAACTAGTGTTCCACATTTTATTTCTATTCAGATAAAATTACGCTGCATTAATAAAATCATTTTTACAATCAGCACCAGTTTTATCTGATATGGTGGAATAATCCTGATGGAAACAGTCATGAGGTAGTGAATGTTTTTCATGTCAACAACTTATCAATGTTATCAGAACAACGTCACCACATTTTCATATTCCTTTAGCTTGAGGACTAGTACACAAATTAACTAAATTAAACAAGTAAATTCAAAAGGTTTCAATGTTAGAATCAAGAAATGCACATGCTATGAATCTAGTTAATCATTTACATTTTGCAATATCCAAATCATGTAATCAATCAAATTCATTTTGCAATATCCAAATCATATATCCAATCAATTTCAATCAAATTCATTAAGCAAAAGCCTAATCTTATATATCAAATCAAAGTCTATAGGTTTCAAGGTTAGAATCAAGAAATGCAAAGTTCCATTCATCTATATAATAATTTACATTTAGCAACATCCAAATAATATAATGAACAACTGAGGGTTTATACCTGTAACCAATGCATTAAAGTTCATAACCAAAACAAAATACACATTTTATAGTATTTAATCTGATTTTAGATATGATCAGGTCTCGAGGTGAAAAAACAAAAATATGCCTATTTTTGAGTAAGAATTCATATAAACAAAATGATTTCATGTGGCATAAACAAAAACACAAATTGTCAGTTAAAAACATAAGTCAGAACATAGCCTCTCTATTCTCTCATGTGATTTCAGGTTCTCTGACTGGGAAATTGTCCTTCCACAGAGAGAGAGAGCAGTGGTAGGGCTTTTTTCGTGTGTGTTCTCTTATGCTCCTTCAGACTCCTTAACCAGGTAAAACTCTTTCCACACTGGGAACATAAAAAATGCTTCTCTCCAGAGTGTATTCTCTCATGCTCCTTCAGGCTCCCTAACCAGGTAAAACTCTTTCCACACTGGGAACATTGGAAAGGCTTTTCTCCTGTGTGTGTCCTCTCATGAGCTTTTAAGTCCCCTACTCGGGAAAATCTATTTTTACACTGGGAGCAGTGGTAAGGCTTTTCTCCTGTGTGTTTTCTCTCATGCTCTTTTAGGTGCCCTATCTGAGTAAAACTGTTTCCACACTGGGAACATTGGAATGGCTTTTCTCCCGTGTGTATTCGCTCATGCCTTTTCAGGTTATTTAACACGGTAAAACTCTTTCCACACTGGGAACATTGGAAAGGCTTTTCTCCTGTGTGTGTCCACTCATGCCGTTTTAGGTTCCCTAAGCAGCTAAAACTCTTTCCACAGTGGGAGCAGTGGTGGTGAGTCGCTGGTTTGGACGTCTCTGGTTCTGGTTCCCCTGAAGGACTCTTCCCGCTGTCAGAGTGAGAGTCTGGTCCCTCTCCTGCCAAAGACAAACATATTATTTAGAGACTTGAATGAAACCTCTACATGATAAAACTGTCTTCCTATGAGGTTTAATCTAGACTAGATCCCTCAATTAAAGAGCAGAGCTTGTCATCACAGAGTGGCTGTAGTGCTTTGTAGACTGGGTAAATCCATTTGAATTCAATACATTTTTGACAGCATCCCTTTTGATTTAAAAAAAGCTTTCCTTACATGTTTGCCTTTGGAAGAAGTGGCAAGAAAGTGACTTTTTGGAACTGAAAGCCAAAACATTCATGAGATAAAAGGTGCTCAAAGTTGACTCTTTTTGCAAACCCCACCATGCAATGAATCATCCATCGTCTTCATCACTGGAAAAGATTAACGGTTTAGTTCGATATCATATAAAAGCTTCCAAACAGTGTTGTCAAACTATTTGATTATTTATTGGGGGGGAAAAAAGTGTTTTAATAAAAACTAATGTAACCCCTTTACCGTCAATGATCTAAAAACGTTTAAACTCAGATAAAAAATATATATATTTTCACGTTGTAGACTCTACTTTACATCATCTGAGGTTTTTGGGTTGTGCTGCCATCGGTTGAGACAGCATTCTCTTGAATACAGGGCGGGTGTCATTTCAAATATAGAAATATAATTCATAGAATGGACCTATCCCTTCAGACCGCTGCAATTTAGCTGATACACCTTAATGACATTTTAATTGGATATAAATGTTTACTTCTAATTACTACAACACAAAAAAGACCACCGGTCCACCCACCGTCCAATGTCAAGTTAAATGGTAATGTCTATTCTATTATCCATATTTCTATGATTTCAATAGAAATATAGATTATAGACTCATAGAAAAGACTCCAATAATCAACTAATCATGATGTTCAGTTTAGAATGCATTTAGTTTAATCAGCTGTGTTTGCTAGGGATGGGGGAAAGTGTGACACCACTCCGTCCCCGAGGACTGGAGCTGCCCGTCCCGGATTTAAAAACAACACATATTTTCAAGTCAACATTCTCTGTGGACCTCCAACGATCTTTGTGGTTCCATTTGAAAGTTGAAACGTTATTCCCATTTTAGTAAAATGTATCAGCCAAAACATGACACCACCCTTTATTCAGGAGCATGGTGTGTCTCAACTGTCTTCCTATGAGGTTTAATCCAGACTAGATCCCTCAATTAAAGAGCAGAGCTTGTCATCACAGAGTGGCTGTAGTGCTTTGTAGGCTGGGTAAATCCATTTGAATTCAACATGACACCACCCTTTATTCAGGAGCATGGTGTGTCTCAACAGACGGCACAACACAGAAACCTCACATGTAAAATAGGGTCTAAGCTACAACATACTGAATGCGAATATGAAAAAAAATCAGAGTTTACAAGTTTAAGATAATTGACTTTAAATGGTGCAAATATTACAGATTTTATTTGATTTTTTCCCAGAAATGATGAAATAGTTTGATAACCCTGTTTGTTTATCTTTTCCAGTGGTGAAGACATGGATGTCTGATGGGTATGATGGGTAATGATCTGGCTGTGTCAAAACTAGTCAGAATTTAGAGCTGTGCAGGAATCCCTTGCTGATTTAAAACTTGTGCTTAATAAAAGTAAAACTAAATACATGTTGTTTTCAAACTCTCGTAAGAATGTTTCAGATGAACTACATGTTCACTCATTAGATGGTTCTCCAATCGAACGTGTGCCCCGCATATAAATACTTAATCATTTGGATTGACATGGATTTTATGTTTAAAATACATATAGATGAGCTGGTTAAGAAGCTAAGATTTAAAGTTGGCTTTTTCTACAGAAACAGATGGTGCCTTTCTCTAAGCAGTAGGAAGCAGATTATTCAGTCAGCCTTTTTATCTGTTCTTGATTATGGTGATATTATTTATCAAAGTCCAGCTGCTACTACTCCTAAACCTTTGGATGCCATCTACCACAGTGCCCTTCGTTTTGTTACAGGCGACAGGTTTGATACTCATCACTGCATCCTGTTTCAAAAGGTTGGCTGGACTTCACTAAAGATTTCTACATTACCCCCTTTCTGTTTACAAGGCCCTACTTCATAACCTTCTGTCTTATCTAACTTTGCTGTTAAAGTATAGACACCTGAGTTGCCTAACCCGTTCACAGGATTGGTTATCTCGAGGTTCCTAGGGTCTCCACCGAGCTGGGTAAATCTGCTTTTAGTTTAAATTCACCACTAAGGACTCAAATTCAAAGTAAATGAAGCAATCTTTATTATCACGGAGAGGTTCACAAACTCAATACAAGCCCGATGAAACTCTGAAAAGGGACGTTCCCTTTTCAGTCCCTTTATACTGCTTCACAAACAAGTCATTATAACCATGGTTGGTTCCTGCATGAGACTGACTGATATACCACACCAGGCTTCTTACCTTGAAACTGTGATACTCCTTATAGTTCCCAGAGCAATGTTCTGGGCGTACTGCCAATGCTTATCAGTGATAGAAGGGATTCCTCGATGTACAATCAATCAGTCACTCGCAAGTTGGATATTAGAAAAGCAGCATTGTGCTAAATATAAAATAAAATGTCCATCACACACCGTATTGCTGGAATAAAATTCTAAATACATTTTATCTTGATGTTCTGGCGCTGTTCAGGCAATTTAAAGTATTGATTGGGGAATTATTTGTGGAGGAATGTAACTGTTTTTCTGGGAGATTTTGCGATGTTTTATTTTTGCTTCCCATGACTGTGTTTTTGTATTTTAATTAGTATATGTTTGGGTATAATGTGTATATTGATGTTGTATGTACATGTGTAAAAGAGACCTAGGACTCAATATATTTTCCCATGACTGTGTTTGTACATGTGTAAAATATATTTTCCCATGACTGTGTTTGTACATGTGTCAAATATATTTTCCCTGCTAAAGTAAAGGTTCAATAAAAAAAAGGCTGTATATTTGCAGCTCAAATCAATTTAAACTTGCGCCCATCTCTGTGTTCTAATCCAATGCGGAGTCCTAGACTAAAATACAATTAATGCTTGATCCAAAAATGTGGTCAGAGGCTCCATATGTGGTCAGAGGCTCCATATTAAGACGCAATTGCACAGCCTCCAGAGGCCAAATCGACGCTCTGTACCGCATCGCCGTGCGCCTCCCAAATGTTTGTAACAATGAACTGCTCCGTGAAGAGCAAGAAGTGTGAATGCCCTAACTTCTGCTGAGGCCGTATCACCGTAAATACTGCATGGACAATGGAGACGTTGGGATTGACCATGCACTCAGATGCACAATGCACTTCTCTCCCCCAGAAATGCACTCTCTCTCATCAATTTGTGCATAACTTAATTGTGTGAATTGTTTGTGTTTGATTGTCAGTGTCTATCAATTCCCCATTACATATAATCACCAGAAGTACATTTACCGTAATTCCTATAATTTCTAATCTGTTACGGTAATTTCTGTTAATGCATTCAATATATTATTATTCCAGTTTTTGACTGTTCTCATTGTCGGAGAGAACACATTGTTTGAGGACAACCTGCTACACTTTTTGGTTTATTTCATTCCATTTATGAGTTGTCAATTTATTCATTGTCTTTTGTTTGCAGCGTTTCTGTCAATGTTGAGTAAAGGACACGCCCCTGATTATTCATAGAAGTAGTCCTATAGGCTACCTGGCCTGATTATTCATAGAAGTAGTCCTATAGGCTACCTGGCCTGATTATTCATAGAAGTAGTCCTATAGGCTACCTGGCCTGATTATTCATAGAAGTAGTCCTATAGGCTACCTGGCCTGAAAAATCTTTACAGCTCTCTCCCTTTCGATAACCACTCAGCGTGAAAGCGAAAAATGTCATGCTCTGATCCAGTGGAAACATCATAAAATAGGCCTAGCTGATTACTTCTTATCAGTGCTTGACTTGGACTGAAATAGGTTCCGGTACTCATTCTGGGTGCTGGTTCTGTTTATATTTAGGTGCAGGAGCTCCACAATTCTTTTGAGCTAAAATTCTATAAAAAGAGGAACAGGAGCTCAAACAGTAGAACATCTGAGGTGCCGGTACTCAGCGCCGGTGAGCTGCTGCCCAAGTCAAGCACTGCTTATTATCCCTTGGCGCAAATCGCCTACAGCTGTGTCTGTCCCGAGCTCACTGGATACCTTCCGAATGCAAAATGTAAAACGTAGTCTGAACACTTCCATGTTCCTTCACTGCTTCACATGGTGTGCATGTAAACATCAGCCTTTCGCTGAGAGTTTCCATTGGTGAGGGTGGAAAAATCTCAATTTCTAACATGTATGCCCCCAGAATTAAATAGAGCATCTGACCAAATTTAGAAAATATTTTAGTTCTGAGTTACATTGAGACTGTCTCTTTTACAAGGGTAGCATAAAATACAAAGAACAGAATTGAGTATTTTTTTTATTTGATTTTATCTGGATCCATTACGTTGTCATTGGTAAAAATAGAAAAGAGTTGAGGGCCTAGAGAGCTGCCCTGCGGTACACCACACTTTACATGTTAAACATTAGAGAAGCTTCCATTAAAGAAAACCCTCTGTGTTCTTTTACATAGATAGCTCTGAATCCACGATATGGCGGAGGTTGAAAAGCCATAACAATTTTTTTTTCAACAACAGGTTATGGTCAATCATATCAAAGGCTGCACTGAAATCTAACAGTATAGCTCCCACAATCTTCTAATTATCAATTTCTTTCAACCAATCATCAGTAATTAGCGTCAGTGCAGTACATGTTGAGTGCCTTTCTCTATAAGCATGCTGAAAAGTCTGTTGTTTACAGAGAAAATGTATTTGGTCAAACAGTTTACTAAGAGCTGGCAGCAAGCTGATAGGTCGGCTGGTGGAACCAGTAAAGATGCTTTACCACTCTTGGGTAGCGGAATGACTTTGGCTTCCCTCCAGGCCTGAGGACAAAGACTTTCCTCTAGGCTCAGATTAAAGATGTGACAGATAGGTGTGGCTATAGAGTCAGCTACCATCCTCAGTAGCTTTTCATCTAAGTTGTCAATGCCAGGAGGTTTGTCATTATTGATTGATAACAATCATTTTTACTAGGGAGCATAATTTGTGAGACCATTCCATGCGGTGAAAACTAAAGATAAAAAGTGATTTAATAACCCATGAGTGTGAATAAAAACACCTCCAACACAAACACACTTTTTTCCCATTTTCTAAATGTCTGACATATAACGCTCTGCCCATGTGCTATATAAAAACGATATGCAATGATGATTGTTCTGCTACCCAGGTCTGGTATTGGAGATCATTCCACACTCTGTGCTCTACTACCCAGGTCTGGTATTGGAGATCATTCCACACTCTGTGTTCTACTACCCAGGTCTGGTATTGGAGATCATTCCACACTCTGTGCTCTACTACCCAGGTCTGGTATTGGAGATCATTCCACACTCTGTGGCTCTCCCGCATGTATTTTCTGATGTTTAATCAGAGACCTTGAATCAGAGTATCTCTTGTCACATTGATCACAGCTGTAAGGCTTCTCTCCTGTGTGTGTTCTCTGGTGTGATATCAGGTTGCCTGATGTAGTAAAACTCTTCCCACATACAGCACAGCCGTAAGGTTTCTCTCCAGTGTGTGTTGTGTGGATTCTCTGGTGTACAGTCAGAGCAGTGGTAAGGTTTGCCTCCAGTGTGTGTTGTGTGGATTCTCTGGTGTACAGTCAGAGCAGTGGTAAGGTTTGCCTCCAGTGTGTGTTGTGTGGATTCTCTGGTGTACAGTCAGAGCAGTGGTAAGGTTTGCCTCCAGTGTGTGTTGTGTGGATTCTCTGGTGTACAGTCAGGGCAGTGGTAAGGTTTGCCTCCAGTGTGTGTTGTGTGGATTCTCTGGTGTACAGTCAGAGCAGTGGTAAGGTTTGCCTCCAGTGTGTGTTGTGTGGATTCTCTGGTGTACAGTCAGGGCAGTGGTAAGGTTTGCCTCCAGTGTGTGTTGTGTGGATTCTCTGGTGTACAGTCAGAGCAGTGGTAAGGTTTGCCTCCAGTGTGTGTTGTGTGGATTCTCTGGTGCACAGTCAGGTGTGCTGACTGAGTGAATCTCTTCCCACACTGATCACAGCTATAAGGATTCACTCCTGTGTGGGTTCTCTGGTGCAGCATCAAAGTCTGTGATGTTGAAAAGCTTTTCCCACAATCTGAACAGTGGTGAAGCTTCTCTCCTGTGTGTGTCAGCTCGTGTGTTTTCAGATTACTTGAATGAGTAAAACTCTTCCCACATTGATCACAGCTATAAGGATTCACTCCTGTGTGGGTTCTCTGGTGCAGCATCAAAGTCTGTGATGTTGAAAAGCTTTTCCCACAATCTGAACAGTGGTGAAGCTTCTCTCCTGTGTGTGTCCGCTGGTGTGTTTTCAGGTTGCTTGGCTGAGTAAAACTCTTGTCACATTCATCACAGCTATAAGGTTTCTCTCCTGTGTGTGTCCGCTGGTGTGTTTTCATATTTCTTGAATGAGTAAAACTCTTGTCACATTGA
The DNA here is from genome assembly GCF_020615455.1 of Coregonus clupeaformis. NCBI lineage: Eukaryota > Metazoa > Chordata > Actinopteri > Salmoniformes > Salmonidae > Coregonus > Coregonus clupeaformis. The sequence continues at coordinate 40,431 of NW_025535246.1, read as the reverse complement.
TCACAGCTAAAAGGTTTCTCTCCTGTGTGTACTCGCTGGTGTATTTCAAGTTCTGATGAAGATTTGCAACGTTTCCCACAGTGAGGTTTCTTCCCTGTGGGTCTCCGCTGGTGTTTCTTGAGGTGTTCTGATGTGGAGAGACTCTTCTCTGCCTCGTCAGCATCATGATGTTGTTGAGGCTCCCCAGAGGATCCACAACAGTCACGTCTCTCTCCTGTGTGAACGACAAAGTCACACAGTCACTAACCAGGTTTCCATTCAACCATTTCATTCAGATGAACACATGAAAAAGGTCACGACTGGGCTGATGGAAACAGGAAATGCAGGTACAATTTTATAAATGCCGACAGACATTTGTTCATTCAACACGGTGGGAACTTTTTCTGTCAGTAAAATTAATTATTCGAGAAATGGCAGCGGAAACGCTTTTATGTTTATTAGGCTACAGATTAAATAAGTTACGATGAACTTCACAGGGTTGGTGAAAGTGCCACGGTGATGAGCTTGACGCTCCAATTCCAATAAGTACCGACGGTCTTATTCTGGTGACATGATGATCGATGCTTGGCTGCCGAATCCCATTGAACTTGTTGTTTCTTTATTCGGTAGATGGGAATTTAACCGCAGGAGTTATTCTGATACTACGTCATCACGCACTGACCTTTATCTGAAAACAGGTTGGATGGAAACATGTGCATATATTTGTATGAATATATTTTGAATATTCACATGAAAATCTGTCACAAATTGGAAGGAAACCTAGCTAATCTAGTGAATTTTTAAACAATTGTCTTCTATGTCTTGTTTTGGTTCGTTTTTGGTCCACCAGCCACTGTGGCAGGCAGATTAAAGAATATACCAGCCACTGTAGCAGGCAGATTAAAGAATATACCAGCCACTGTAGCAGGCAGATTAAAGAATATACCAGCCACTGTGGCAGGCAGATTAAAGAATATACCAGCCACTGTGGCAGGCAGATTAAAGAATATACCAGCCACTGTCGCAGGCAGATTAAAGAATATACCAGCCACTGTAGCAGGCAGATTAAAGAATATACCAGCCACTGTGGCAGGCAGATTAAAGAATATACCAGCCACCGTAGCAGGCAGATTAAAGAATATACCAGCCACCGTAGCAGGCAGATTAAAGAAGGCAGATTAAAGAATATACCAGCCACTGTGGCAGGCAGATTAAAGAATATACCAGCCACTGTGGCAGGCAGATTAAAGAATATACCAGCCACTGTAGCAGGCAGATTAAAGAATATACCAGCCACTGTGGCAGGCAGATTAAAGAATATACCAGCCACTGTGGCAGGCAGATTAAAGAATATACCAGCCACTGTAGCAGGCAGATTACATAATATACCAGCCACTGTGGCAGGCAGATTAAAGAATATACCAGCCACTGTAGCAGGCAGGTTAAAGAATATACCAGCCACTGTGGCAGGCAGATTAAAGAATATACCAGCCACTGTAGCAGGCAGATTAAAGAATATACCAGCCACTGTGGCAGGCAGATTAAAGAATATACCAGCCATTCAGTTTTTTGTTACCAGCCAAAATATTTTTTCTGCCATGATTACACCAAAAATCACAAAAATGAATGACCATGCTTTGTTTCTAAAAACCAGAAATATATTAGTAGTAACAAGTAATGTGGTATATTGCTCAATGTAATAAAATTTTTGTGACCCGAGTTTTTTTAACCACTGTGTGTTAAAACCATTAAATTTAGACACAGCAGTAACGAACAGTTTATTATTTTATTTATTTAATTGTTTACTTCCGTTTATTTAGTAAATACTTGAACACTTATTTTGTGTTTTTGTTATTAAAACTGCATTGTTGGTTAAGGGCCTCTACTGGATCAGTGTCCCGAAATCGGGACGGTTGTTGCTCGAAATGCGATAATGTGACTAGAATGGCGTTGTAAACAACAGCCAACCTTCCGGGACATAGACATGTCTTATATGGGCAGAAAGCTTACATTCTTGTTAATCTAACTGCACTGTCTAATTTACAGTAGCTATTACAGTGAAAAAATACCATGCTATTGTTTGAGGAGAGTGCACAACAACAAAAAACATATCACGGCAACTGGTTTGATATGTTCACCTCTGAAGGTAAATAATGTACTTACATTCAGTAATCTTGCTCTGATTTGACATCCTGAGGGTCCCAGAGATAAAATGTAGCGTAGTTTTGTTTGATGAAAAATCCATTTTTATATCCTAACACGAACCATGTTGTATACAGTGTTTCGCATGAATTCCGACTCTCTCAACTTGCAACAAAACAATCGATGAAATCTAAACGCTAAACCTTGTTTCACCCGGTCAAGTTCAGTTTCTGTGCAATCCTCAGACACTCTAGAAGGCAACCATTCTTGTTTCATCATTCTACATTACGTGGGAGAACTTGCACAATTGGTGGCTGACTAAATACTTTTTTTCCCCACTGTATCCCTATGCAAAAATCAATCCAGAGAAGTCACCTCCTACTGCGAGATTTTAGTCCTTTTCTACAGTGCCAAAAGATAAAGATTGGCAGAAAACTGGTTTATCGTATCCACCCGTTTGTAATTACTGCCATGAGAAAGGACACATTGTTTCTCAGTGTCCTAAGTTGAAACAGAAAAATATGTTTCTTCTTGTGGGAGCACTCCAGCCCATTAAGTCTCTGGTTGGGACTGGGGTCTCTCATGAAGTCTCTGGTTGGGACTGGGGTCTCTCATTAAGTCTCTGGTTGGGACTCTCATTAAGTCTCTGGTTGGGACTCTCATTAAGTCTCTGGTTGGGACTGGGGTCTCTCATTAAGTCTCTGGTTGGGACTCTCATTAAGTCTCTGGTTGGGACTCTCATTAAGTCTCTGGTTGGGACTCTCATTAAGTCTCTGGTTGGGACTCTCATTAAGTCTCTGGTTGGGACTCTCATTAAGTCTCTGGTTGGGACTCTCATTAAGTCTCTGGTTGGGACTGGGGACTCTCATTAAGTCTCTGGTTGGGACTCTCATTAAGTCTCTGGTTGGGACTCTCATTAAGTCTCTGGTTGGGACTCTCATTAAGTCTCTGGTTGGGACTCTCATTAAGTCTCTGGTTGGGACTGGGGTATCTCCTAAACCAGATGTTGGATCAGATGTGTACGAACCCTTTCTTTCAGACAGGTTCTGGGTCACTGCAGAGTGGTGAAGCTGTTAAGCAGCCGGTGAAGATACTGGGAGATACTGGGGAAGCCGTTCATTCCTTTTTGGAGGGTGTTTTTTGACACGTCAGCAACTGGTTCCAGTGTGTTAGTACAAGGCGTGGAGATGCTTCAGCAACTGGTTACAGTGTGTTAGTACAAGGCGTGGAGATGCTTCAGCAACTGGTTCCAGTGTTTTAGTACAAGGCGTGGAGATGCTTCAGCAACTGGTTCCAGTGTGTTAGTACAAGGCGTGGAGATGCTTCAGCAACTGGTTCCAGTGTGTTAGTACAAGGCGTGGAGATGCTTCAGCAACTGGTTCCAGTGTGTTAGTACAAGGCGTGGAGATGCTTCAGCAACTGGTTCCAGTGTGTTAGTACAAGGCGTGGAGATGCTTCAGCAACTGGTTCCAGTGTGTTAGTACAAGGCGTGGAGATGCTTCAGCAACTGGTTCCAGTGTGTTAGTTAGTACAAGGCGTGGAGATGCTTCAGCAACTGGTTCCAGTGTGTTAGTACAAGGCGTGGAGATGCTTCAGCAACTGGTTCCAGTGTGTTAGTTAGTACAAAGCGTGGAGATGCTTCAGCAACTGGTTCCAGTGTGTTAGTTAGTACAAGGCGTGGAGATGCTTCAGCAACTGGTTCCAGTGTGTTAGTACAAGGCGTGGAGATGCTTCAGCAACTGGTTCCAGTGTGTTAGTTAGTACAAGGCGTGGAGATGCTTCAGCAACTGGTTACAGTGTGTTAGTACAAGGCGTGGAGATGCTTCAGCAACTGGTTCCAGTGTGTTAGTACAAGGCGTGGAGATGCGTTGCATTGGCAGTTCCTTTCTACAATGTGGAACTCTAGTCTGGTCTTTATTCTGGTTCCGTTGTCATTGGAGTGAGGCCTGTAATTAAATATATGCATTTACAGAAATTAATCTAACCAAATGACAGGGGATTAACGGTAGATTTACTACTGGTGACATATGTAATGGGGAATAGATTTTTTGTTAAATCAAAGGGCAATTCAAAGAATTGGTGGAAGCCAGCGGAGGACATTGTGAAGAGAGACTGGCCTATATCTTCTTCTCCACATAACCCTTCCCTTCTTCTTCTCGTCTCAACATATTAAATTATACTGAAGAGGCATTATCTTCACACATAACCCTCCTCTTCTTCTTCTCGTCTCAACATATTAAATGATACTGAAGAGGCATTATCTTCACACATATTCTAGATGCTTTTCACTGACAGTCACCACTCAGCAATCAGATAGACCTATCGCCACGGCAATGCCCAAACTGCTGGCTTCCCAAACAGGCTGTGATCTGAAACTATCCACAGCTATTTTTTTATTAAAGACGCTAATGATCCCTGATTCCTCTGTGGCCAAGTCATGCTTTCTGGTGAAGTATTTTTTATTTATTTCTGTATAGACAGGAGTAAATATATAGTTTTGGCAAATTAATTTCCATTGACTTTCCTATTGGACCCAGACCTATGTAATTTCTCTTCTGTTCCATTTACTTTCCTATTGGACCCAGCGCTATGCCATTTCTCTTCTGTTCTATTGGTTCTCATATCACCTTTCTTTCGTTGTCCAGAAGCCAAAGGCACAATCCTAGTCATATTAGCATCCCATCCTAGTCATATTAGCATCCCATCCTAGTCATATTAGCATCCCATCCTAGTCATATTAGCATCCCATCCTGGTCATATTAGCATCCCATCCTAGTCATATTAGCATCCCATCCTAGTCATATTAGCATCCCATCCTAGTCATATTAGCATCCCATCCTAGTCATATTAGCATCCCATCCTAGTCATATTAGCATCCCATCCTAGTCATATTAGCATCCCATCCTAGTCATATTAGCATCCCATCCTAGTCATATTAGCATCCCATCCTAGTCATATTAGCATCCCATCCTAGTCATATTAGCATCCCATCCTAGTCATATTAGCATCCCATCCTAGTCATATTAGCATCCCATCCTAGTCATATTAGCATCCCATCCTAGTCATATTAGCATCCCATCCTAGTCATATTAGCATCCCATCCTAGTCATATTAGCATCCCATCCTAGTTGTTGCATCTTTAGATTCCCCCTCTTTCTAAGTTTCTAACAGAGATTTTTATCTCTGTCACATTTGGAACCACTATTAGGTGTGCTGGTTAGAACGGTGTTTTCCCGTGAATTGCGTTTTGGAAAATATTTTGAAAATTACACTACCGTTCAAAAGTTTGGGGTCACTTAGAAATGTCCTTGTTTTCCATGAAAACATACATGAAATTAGTTTGAATAGGAAATATAGCAAAATGCATAGTAAATGTAGTCATTGACAAGGTTAGAAATAATGATTTTTAATAGAAATAATAATTGTCCCCTTCAAACTTTGCTTTCGTCAAAGAATCCTCCATTTGCAGCAATTACAGCCTTGCAGACCTTTGGCATTCTAGTTGTCAATTTGTTGAGGTAATCTGAAGAGATTTCACCTCATGCTTCCTGAAGCACCTCCCATAAGTTGGATTGGCTTGATGGGCACTTCTTACGTACCATACGGTCAAGCTGCTCCCACAACAGCTCAATAGGGTTGAGATCCGGTGACTGTGCTGGCCACTCCATTATAGACAGAATACCAGCTGACTGCTTCTTCCCTAAGTAGTTCTTGCATAGTTTGAAGCTGTGCTTTGGGTCATTGTCCTGTTGTAGGAGGAAATTGGCTCCAATCAAGCGCCGTCCACAGGGTATGGCATGGCGTTGCAAAATGGAGTGATAGCCTTCCTTCTTCAAGATCCCTTTTACCCTGTACACATCTCCCACTTTACCACCACCAAAGCACCCCCAGACCATCACATTGCCTCCACCATGCTTGACAGATGGCATCAAGCACTCCTCCAGCATCTTTTCATTTGGTTGCGTCTCACAAATGTTCTTCTTTGTGATCCGAACACCTCAAACTTTGATTCGTCTGTCCATAATACTTTTTTCCAATCTTCCTCTGTCCAGTGTCTGTGTTATTTTGCCCATCTTAATCTTTTATTTTTATTGGCCAGTCTGAGATGTCTTTTTCTTTGCAACTCTGCCTAGAAGGTCAGCATCCCGGAGTCGCGTCTTCACTGTTGACGTTGAGACTGGTGTTTTGCGGGTACTATTTAATGAAGCTGCCAGTTGAGGACCTGTGAGGCGTCTGTTTCTCAAACTAGACACTAATGTATTTGTCCTCTTGCTCAGTTGTGCACCGGGGCCTCCCACTCCTCTTTCTATTTTGGTTAGAGCCAGTTTGCGCTGTTCTGTGAAGGGAGTAGTACACAGCGTTGTACGAGATCTTCAGTTTCTTGGCAATTTCTCGCATGGAATAGCCTTCATTTCTCAGAACAAGAATAGACTGACGAGTTTCAGAAGAAAGTTCTTTGTTTCTGGCCGTTTTAAGCCTGTAATCGAACCCACAATTGCTGATGCTCCAGATCCTCAACTAGTCTCAAGAAGGCCAGTTGTATTGCTTCTTTAATCAGCACAACAGTTTTCAGCTATGCTAACATAATTGCAAAAGGGTTTTAAAATGATAAACTTGGATTAGGAAACACAACGTGCCATTGGAACACAGGACTGATGGTTGCTGATAATGAGCCTCTTTACGCCTATGTAGATATTCAATTTTAAAAAATCAGCCGTTTCCAGCTACAATAGTCATTCACAACATTAACAACGTCTACACTCAATTTCTGATCAAATTGATGTTATTTTAAAAATGGACAAAAAAAATGATTTTCTTTCGAAAACAAGGACATTTCTAAGTGACCCCCAAACTTTTGAACGGTGGTGTATGTTTTATTGGCTGCTTCATTACATGAGTTGCATGTCCTGTTAAGATTCATTACCATAATCTAAATGTGATTTCTGTCATTCTGAGCACCGTGGGTCGAGCACCGTGGGTCGACGAGCCTAATGGGTTATGCACCCAATACATACTGTGGGTCCGGTAAAGTTCTCAAATGGCCGGTAAATTAATATCTTCCCGGTCACTTTGTCCGACACCACATCTTCCTAACAGAAACCCTGGTAGCATTATTTAGCATTTAGCATTGTTAGCACGTAATGTGTATATATTATATTATACATTATAATGGGTGTAGCATTACTGAGCGAGATCAGTGCCATCACCCAAACTGGTTGTAGATCTCAATGTGATGTGGATAGGAAGCTTTTTTGAAATGTAGTAAATAAAACATAAGTATCTCAACTGAATATTTTAAATAAATCAAAGGAGAGGAATATGTGTAGAGTGGATGACAAAGGAGAGGGAACCCACAGTAGTTGTCTGTTATTGGAGAGGGAACCCACAGTAGTTGTCTGTTATTGGAGAGGGAACCCACAGTAGTGGTCTGTTATTGGAGAGGGAACCCACAGTAGTGGTCTGTTATTGGAGAGGGAACCCACAGTAGTTATTGGAGAGGGAACCCACAGTAGTTGTCTGTTATTGGAGAGGGAACCCACAGTAGTTGTCTGTTATTGGAGAGGGAACCCACAGTAGTGGTCTGTTATTGGAGAGGGAACCCACAGTAGTTGTCTGTTATTGGAGAGGGAACCCACAGTAGTAGTCTGTAATTGGAGAGGGAACCCACAGTAGTGGTCTGTTATTGGAGAGGGATCCCACAGTAGTGGTCTGTTATTGGAGAGGGAACCCACAGTAGTTGTCTGTTATTGGAGAGGGAACCCACAGTAGTGGTCTGTTATTGGAGAGGGAACCCACAGTAGTTATTGGAGAGGGAACCCACAGTAGTTGTCTGTTATTGGAGAGGGAACCGACAGTAGTTGTCTGTTATTGGAGAGGGCACCCACAGTAGTTGTCTGTTATTGGAGAGGGAACCCACAGTAGTTGTCTGTTATTGGAGAGGGAACACAGTAGTTGTCTGTTATTGGAGAGGGAACCCACAGTAGTTGTCTGTTATTGGAGAGGGAACCCACAGTAGTTGTCTGTTATTGGAGAGGGAACCCACAGTAGTGGTCTGTTATTGGAGAGGGAACCCACAGTAGTTGTCTGTTATTGGAGAGGGCACCCACAGTAGTTGTCTGTTATTGGAGAGGGAACCCACAGTAGTTGTCTGTTATTGGAGAGGGAACCCACAGTAGTTGTCTGTTATTGGAGAGGGAACCCACAGTAGTTGTCTGTTATTGGAGAGGGAACCCACAGTAGTTATTGGAGAGGGAACCCACAGTAGTTATTGGAGAGGGAACCCACAGTAGTTATTGGAGAGGGAACCCACAGTAGTTGTCTGTTATTGGAGAGGGAACCCACAGTAGTTGTCTGTTATTGGAGAGGGAACCCACAGTAGTTGTCTGTTATTGGAGAGGGAACCCACAGTAGTTGTCTGTTATTGGAGAGGGAACCCACAGTAGTTGTCTGTTATTGGAGAGGGAACCCACAGTAGTTGTCTGTTATTGGAGAGGGAACCCACAGTAGTTGTCTGTTATTGGAGAGGGAACCCACAGTAGTTATTGGAGAGGGAACCCACAGTGGTTGTCTGTTATTGGAGAGGGAACCCACAGTAGTTGTCTGTTATTGGAGAGGGAACCCACAGTAGTTGTCTGTTATTGGAGAGGGCACCCACAGTAGTTGTCTGTTATTGGAGAGGGAACCCACAGTAGTTGTCTGTTATTGGAGAGGGAACCCACAGTAGTTGTCTGTTATTGGAGAGGGAACCCACAGTAGTTGTCTGTTATTGGAGAGGGAACCCACAGTAGTTGTCTGTTATTGGAGAGGGAACCCACAGTAGTTGTCTGTTATTGGAGAGGGAACCCACAGTAGTTATTGGAGAGGGAACCCACAGTAGTTGTCTGTTATTGGAGAGGGAACCCACAGTAGTTGTCTGTTATTGGAGAGGGGAACCCACAGTAGTTGTCTGTTATTGGAGAGGGAACCCAGAGTACTTGTCTGTTATTGGAGAGGGAACCCACAGTAGTTGTCTGTTATTGGAGAGGGAACCCACAGTAGTTGTCTGTTATTGGAGAGGGAACCCACAGTAGTTGTCTGTTATTGGAGAGGGGAACCCACAGTAGTTGTCTGTTATTGGAGAGGGAACCCACAGTAGTTATTGGAGAGGGAACCCACAGTAGTTGTCTGTTATTGGAGAGGGAACCCACAGTAGTTGTCTGTTATTGGAGAGGGGAACCCACAGTAGTTGTCTGTTATTGGAGAGGGAACCCACAGTAGTGGTCTGTTATTGGAGAGGGAACCCACAGTAGTTGTCTGTTATTGGAGAGGGAACCCACAGTAGTTGTCTGTTATTGGAGGGAACCCACAGTAGTTATTGGAGAGGGAACCCACAGTAGTTATTGGAGAGGGAACCCACAGTAGTTGTCTGTTATTGGAGAGGGAACCCACAGTAGTGGTCTGTTATTGGAGAGGGAACCCACAGTAGTTGTCTGTTATTGGAGGGAACCCACAGTAGTTATTGGAGAGGGAACCCACAGTAGTTTTTGGAGAGGGAACCCCCAGTAGTTGTCTGTTATTGGAGAGGGAACCCACAGTAGTGGTCTGTTATTGGAGAGGGAACCCACAGTAGTGGTCTGTTATTGGAGAGGGAACCCACAGTAGTTATTGGAGAGGGAACCCACAGTAGTTGTCTGTTATTGGAGAGGGAACCCACAGTAGTTGTCTGTTATTGGAGAGGGAACCCACAGTAGTTATTGGAGAGGGAACCCACAGTAATTGTCTGTTATTGGAGAGGGAACCCACAGTAGTTGTCTGTTATTGGAGAGGGAACCCACAGTAGTTGTCTGTTATTGGAGAGGGAACCCACAGTAGTGGTCTGTTATTGGAGAGGGAACCCACAGTAGTTATTGGAGAGGGAACCCACAGTAGTTGTCTGTTATTGGAGAGGGAACCCACAGTAGTTGTCTGTTATTGGAGAGGGAACCCACAGTAGTGGTCTGTTATTGGAGAGGGAACCCACAGTAGTTATTGGAGAGGGAACCCACAGTAGTTGTCTGTTATTGGAGAGGGAACCCACAGTAGTTGTCTGTTATTGGAGAGGGAACCCACAGTAGTTGTCTGTTATTGGAGAGGGAACCCACAGTAGTTGTCTGTTATTGGAGAGGGAACCCACAGTAGTTGTCTGTTATTGGAGAGGGAACCCACAGTAGTTGTCTGTTATTGGAGAGGGCACCCACAGTAGTTGTCTGTTATTGGAGAGGGAACCCACAGTAGTTGTCTGTTATTGGAGAGGGGAACCCACAGTAGTTGTCTGTTATTGGAGAGGGAACCCACAGTAGTTGTCTGTTATTGGAGAGGGAACCCACCGTAGTTATTGGAGAGGGAACCCACAGTAGTTATTGGAGAGGGAACCCACAGTAGTTGTCTGTTATTGGAGAGGGAACCCACAGTAGTTGTCTGTTATTGGAGAGGGAACCCACAGTAGTTGTCTGTTATTGGAGAGGGAACCCACAGTAGTGGTCTGTTATTGGAGAGGGAACCCACAGTAGTGGTCTGTTATTGGAGAGGGAACCCACAGTAGTTATTGGAGAGGGAACCCACAGTAGTTGTCTGTTATTGGAGAGGGAACCCACAGTAGTTGTCTGTTATTGGAGAGGGAACCCACAGTAGTGGTCTGTTATTGGAGAGGGAACCCACAGTAGTTATTGGAGAGGGAACCCACAGTAATTGTCTGTTATTGGAGAGGGAACCCACAGTAGTTGTCTGTTATTGGAGAGGGAACCCACAGTAGTTGTCTGTTATTGGAGAGGGAACCCACAGTAGTGGTCTGTTATTGGAGAGGGAACCCACAGTAGTTATTGGAGAGGGAACCCACAGTAGTTGTCTGTTATTGGAGAGGGAACCCACAGTAGTTGTCTGTTATTGGAGAGGGAACCCACAGTAGTGGTCTGTTATTGGAGAGGGAACCCACAGTAGTTGTATTGGAGAGGGAACCCACAGTAGTTGTCTGTTATTGGAGAGGGAACCCACAGTAGTTGTCTGTTATTGGAGAGGGAACCCACAGTAGTTGTCTGTTATTGGAGAGGGAACCCACAGTAGTTGTCTGTTATTGGAGAGGGAACCCACAGTAGTTGTCTGTTATTGGAGAGGGAACCCACAGTAGTTGTCTGTTATTGGAGAGGGAACCCACAGTAGTTGTCTGTTATTGGAGAGGGGAACCCACAGTAGTTGTCTGTTATTGGAGAGGGAACCCACAGTAGTTGTCTGTTATTGGAGAGGGAACCCACAGTAGTTGTCTGTTATTGGAGAGGGAACCCACAGTAGTTGTCTGTTATTGGAGAGGGAACCCACAGTAGTTGTCTGTTATTGGAGAGGGGAACCCACAGTAGTTGTCTGTTATTGGAGAGGGAACCCACAGTAGTTGTCTGTTATTGGAGAGGGAACCCACAGTAGTTGTCTGTTATTGGAGAGGGAACCCACAGTAGTTGTCTGTTATTGGAGGGAACCCACAGTAGTTATTGGAGAGGGAACCCACAGTAGTTATTGGAGAGGGAACCCACAGTAGTTGTCTGTTATTGGAGAGGGAACCCACAGTAGTGGTCTGTTATTGGAGAGGGAACCCACAGTAGTGGTCTGTTATTGGAGAGGGAACCCACAGTAGTTATTGGAGAGGGAACCCACAGTAGTTGTCTGTTATTGGAGAGGGAACCCACAGTAATTGTCTGTTATTGGAGAGGGAACCCACAGTAGTGGTCTGTTATTGGAGAGGGAACCCACAGTAGTTATTGGAGAGGGAACCCACAGTAATTGTCTGTTATTGGAGAGGGAACCCACAGTAGTTGTCTGTTATTGGAGAGGGAACCCACAGTAGTTGTCTGTTATTGGAGAGGGAACCCACAGTAGTGGTCTGTTATTGGAGAGGGAACCCACAGTAGTTATTGGAGAGGGAACCCACAGTAGTTGTCTGTTATTGGAGAGGGAACCCACAATAGTTGTCTGTTATTGGAGAGGGAACCCACAGTAGTGGTCTGTTATTGGAGAGGGAACCCACAGTAGTTATTGGAGAGGGAACCCACAGTAGTTGTCTGTTATTGGAGAGGGAACCCACAGTAGTTGTCTGTTATTGGAGAGGGAACCCACAGTAGTTGTCTGTTATTGGAGAGGGAACCCACAGTAGTTGTCTGTTATTGGAGAGGGAACCCACAGTAGTTGTCTGTTATTGGAGAGGGAACCCACAGTAGTTGTCTGTTATTGGAGAGGGAACCCACAGTAGTTGTCTGTTATTGGAGAGGGAACCCACAGTAGTTGTCTGTTATTGGAGAGGGAACCCACAGTAGTTATTGGAGAGGGAACCCACAGTAGTTATTGGAGAGGGAACCCACTGTAGTTATTGGAGAGGGAACCCACAGTAGTTGTCTGTTATTGGAGAGGGAACCCACAGTAGTTGTCTGTTATTGGAGAGGGAACCCACAGTAGTTGTCTGTTATTGGAGAGGGAACCCACAGTAGTTGTCTGTTATTGGAGAGGGAACCCACAGTAGTTATTGGAGAGGGAACCCACAGTAGTTGTCTGTTATTGGAGAGGGAACCCACAGTAGTTGTCTGTTATTGGAGAGGGAACGCACAGTAGTTGTCTGTTATTGGAGAGGGCACCCACAGTAGTTGTCTGTTATTGGAGAGGGAACCCACAGTAGTGGTCTGTTATTGGAGAGGGAACCCACAGTAGTTATTGGAGAGGGAACCCACAGTAATTGTCTGTTATTGGAGAGGGAACCCACAGTAGTTGTCTGTTATTGGAGAGGGAACCCACAGTAGTTGTCTGTTATTGGAGAGGGAACCCACAGTAGTGGTCTGTTATTGGAGAGGGAACCCACAGTAGTTATTGGAGAGGGAACCCACAGTAGTTGTCTGTTATTGGAGAGGGAACCCACAGTAGTTGTCTGTTATTGGAGAGGGAACCCACAGTAGTGGTCTGTTATTGGAGAGGGAACCCACAGTAGTTATTGGAGAGGGAACCCACAGTAGTTGTCTGTTATTGGAGAGGGAACCCACAGTAGTTGTCTGTTATTGGAGAGGGAACCCACAGTAGTTGTCTGTTATTGGAGAGGGAACCCACAGTAGTTGTCTGTTATTGGAGAGGGAACCCACAGTAGTTGTCTGTTATTGGAGAGGGAACCCACAGTAGTTGTCTGTTATTGGAGAGGGCACCCACAGTAGTTGTCTGTTATTGGAGAGGGAACCCACAGTAGTTGTCTGTTATTGGAGAGGGGAACCCACAGTAGTTGTCTGTTATTGGAGAGGGAACCCACAGTACTTGTCTGTTATTGGAGAGGGAACCCACAGTAGTTGTCTGTTATTGGAGAGGGAACCCACAGTAGTTGTCTGTTATTGGAGAGGGAACCCACAGTAGTTGTCTGTTATTGGAGAGGGAACCCACAGTAGTTGTCTGTTATTGGAGAGGGGAACCCACAGTAGTTGTCTGTTATTGGAGAGGGAACCCACAGTAGTTGTCTGTTATTGGAGAGGGAACCCACAGTAGTTGTCTGTTATTGGAGAGGGAACCCACAGTAGTTGTCTGTTATTGGAGGGAACCCACAGTAGTTATTGGAGAGGGAACCCACAGTAGTTATTGGAGAGGGAACCCACAGTAGTTGTCTGTTATTGGAGAGGGAACCCACAGTAGTGGTCTGTTATTGGAGAGGGAACCCACAGTAGTGGTCTGTTATTGGAGAGGGAACCCACAGTAGTTATTGGAGAGGGAACCCACAGTAGTTGTCTGTTATTGGAGAGGGAACCCACAGTAGTTGTCTGTTATTGGAGAGGGAACCCACAGTAGTGGTCTGTTATTGGAGAGGGAACCCACAGTAGTTATTGGAGAGGGAACCCACAGTAATTGTCTGTTATTGGAGAGGGAACCCACAGTAGTTGTCTGTTATTGGAGAGGGAACCCACAGTAGTTGTCTGTTATTGGAGAGGGAACCCACAGTAGTGGTCTGTTATTGGAGAGGGAACCCACAGTAGTTATTGGAGAGGGAACCCACAGTAGTTGTCTGTTATTGGAGAGGGAACCCACAATAGTTGTCTGTTATTGGAGAGGGAACCCACAGTAGTGGTCTGTTATTGGAGAGGGAACCCACAGTAGTTATTGGAGAGGGAACCCACAGTAGTTGTCTGTTATTGGAGAGGGAACCCACAGTAGTTGTCTGTTATTGGAGAGGGAACCCACAGTAGTTGTCTGTTATTGGAGAGGGAACCCACAGTAGTTGTCTGTTATTGGAGAGGGAACCCACAGTAGTTGTCTGTTATTGGAGAGGGAACCCACAGTAGTTGTCTGTTATTGGAGAGGGAACCCACAGTAGTTGTCTGTTATTGGAGAGGGAACCCACAGTAGTTGTCTGTTATTGGAGAGGGAACCCACAGTAGTTATTGGAGAGGGAACCCACAGTAGTTATTGGAGAGGGAACCCACTGTAGTTATTGGAGAGGGAACCCACAGTAGTTGTCTGTTATTGGAGAGGGAACCCACAGTAGTTGTCTGTTATTGGAGAGGGAACCCACAGTAGTTGTCTGTTATTGGAGAGGGAACCCACAGTAGTTGTCTGTTATTGGAGAGGGAACCCACAGTAGTTATTGGAGAGGGAACCCACAGTAGTTGTCTGTTATTGGAGAGGGAACCCACAGTAGTTGTCTGTTATTGGAGAGGGAACGCACAGTAGTTGTCTGTTATTGGAGAGGGCACCCACAGTAGTTGTCTGTTATTGGAGAGGGAACCCACAGTAGTTGTCTGTTATTGGAGAGGGAACCCACAGTAGTTGTCTGTTATTGGAGAGGGAACCCACAGTAGTTGTCTGTTATTGGAGAGGGAACCCACAGTAGTTGTCTGTTATTGGAGAGGGAACCCACAGTAGTTATTGGAGAGGGAACCCACAGTAGTTGTCTGTTATTGGAGAGGGAACCCACAGTAGTTGTCTGTTATTGGAGAGGGAACCCACAGTAGTTGTCTGTTATTGGAGAGGGAACCCACAGTAGTGGTCTGTTATTGGAGAGGGAACCCACAGTAGTTATTGGAGAGGGAACCCACAGTAGTTGTCTGTTATTGGAGAGGGAACCCACAGTAGTTGTCTGTTATTGGAGAGGGAACCCACAGTAGTTGTCTGTTATTGGAGAGGGAACCCACAGTAGTTATTGGAGAGGGAACCCACAGTAGTTATTGGAGAGGGAACCCACAGTAGTTGTCTGTTATTGGAGAGGGAACCCACAGTAGTGGTCTGTTATTGGAGAGGGAACCCACAGTAGTGGTCTGTTATTGGAGAGGGAACCCACAGTAGTTATTGGAGAGGGAACCCACAGTAGTTGTCTGTTATTGGAGAGGGAACCCACAGTAGTTGTCTGTTATTGGAGAGGGAACCCACAGTAGTGGTCTGTTATTGGAGAGGGAACCCACAGTAGTTATTGGAGAGGGAACCCACAGTAGTTGTCTGTTATTGGAGAGGGAACCCACAGTAGTTGTCTGTTATTGGAGAGGGAACCCACAGTAGTGGTCTGTTATTGGAGAGGGAACCCACAGTAGTTATTGGAGAGGGAACCCACAGTAGTTGTCTGTTATTGGAGAGGGAACCCACAGTAGTTGTCTGTTATTGGAGAGGGAACCCACAGTAGTTGTCTGTTATTGGAGAGGGAACCCACAGTAGTTGTCTGTTATTGGAGAGGGAACCCACAGTAGTTATTGGAGAGGGAACCCACAGTAGTTGTCTGTTATTGGAGAGGGAACCCACAGTAGTTGTCTGTTATTGGAGAGGGGAACCCACAGTAGTTGTCTGTTATTGGAGAGGGAACCCACAGTAGTTGTCTGTTATTGGAGAGGGAACCCACAGTAGTTGTCTGTTATTGGAGAGGGAACCCACAGTAGTTGTCTGTTATTGGAGAGGGAACCCACAGTAGTTGTCTGTTATTGGAGGGAACCCACAGTAGTTATTGGAGAGGGAACCCACAGTAGTTATTGGAGAGGGAACCCACAGTAGTTATTGGAGAGGGAACCCACAGTAGTTGTCTGTTATTGGAGAGGGAACCCACAGTAGTGGTCTGTTATTGGAGAGGGAACCCACAGTAGTGGTCTGTTATTGGAGAGGGAACCCACAGTAGTTATTGGAGAGGGAACCCACAGTAGTTGTCTGTTATTGGAGAGGGAACCCACAGTAGTTGTCTGTTATTGGAGAGGGAACCCACAGTAGTGGTCTGTTATTGG
Organism: Coregonus clupeaformis; assembly: GCF_020615455.1. Classification (NCBI taxonomy): domain Eukaryota; kingdom Metazoa; phylum Chordata; class Actinopteri; order Salmoniformes; family Salmonidae; genus Coregonus; species Coregonus clupeaformis. The sequence continues at coordinate 24,088 of NW_025535246.1, read as the reverse complement.
AGAGGGAACCCACAGTAGTTATTGGAGAGGGAACCCACAGTAGTTGTCTGTTATTGGAGAGGGAACCCACAGTAGTTGTCTGTTATTGGAGAGGGAACCCACAGTAGTTGTCTGTTATTGGAGAGGGAACCCACAGTAGTGGTCTGTTATTGGAGAGGGAACCCACAGTAGTTATTGGAGAGGGAACCCACAGTAGTTGTCTGTTATTGGAGAGGGAACCCACAGTAGTTGTCTGTTATTGGAGAGGGAACCCACAGTAGTTGTCTGTTATTGGAGAGGGAACCCACAGTAGTTATTGGAGAGGGAACCCACAGTAGTTGTCTGTTATTGGAGAGGGAACCCACAGTAGTGGTCTGTAGATCTCTAGGACGTGTGGATAGGAAGACACAACTTATTATTATTACTGGAAAATATTCATTTAAAATCCGGGAACTTTAAAACTTTAGCTCTCCAGGTCAGTAGGGTGGATGTTGCTATGGTGACCAGTAGGTTACAGTAGTACACGTGACATACCGACAACTTTGAGAAAAAACACTATAGGAGATGGCTTTGCAAATTCATAACATGAGGCTAGTAGCATAGCATATCTCTCCATTGAATTGACGAGCGAACTCCAAATATCCAAAGTGAAAAACACATTTTAGGCGGTACTTACTGGTGTTAATCAGATCTCCTATCTCCTCCTCTTCATCTTTCAACGTGACAGTAATCTCTCCCTCCTTCTTCACTCCAAAACCTGCATCCTCCTCTATCTCTTCCTCCTCTTCTTTCACTGTAACGTCTTTCTCTTCTTCTTTCACGGTAACAGCCTCACCCTTTACTTGTTTTTGTATTGTAACATCCTCCTCTTCCTCCTCCTCTTTCACTAGAGCTTCTTTCTCCGTCCAGCAGACCTCCTCTTCTTTAGCAGGAGGAGAGTAGCTTAGTGAGCTCATGGTCGGGGATGTTAGCTAGCTAGGCTAGTGCTAACTTAACAAGCCAGCTAGCTGACTAATAACAACTTAATATTAAATTAAATAGGTTAACAAGTAGATACGACGGAAGTGTGTTTAAAACACAGTAGCTAATATACACTGAAAGCGTCTAGTGCTTGAATCTTCCGGCTGTTGGCTAACCAGCTACGGAGGTGGTTGACTCTTGCCTCCCGTCCACTAGATTATACGTCACGCTTTCAGCATCGCCTGAAAGACGCACATCGCCATCTGCTGACTGGAGTGGGTATCGCAGTTGAGGAAAATATTTTATTTTCAAAGTTTATTTTAAATGTATATAATTAAATAATACTATTATATTGAGACGTACAAAGACAGGGATGTGTTGATTAGTGCAGATTTTTTACGAGTTCAAAAAATATACATATACTACAGTACATCTGCATTTAAGGCAGTTTCATTAAGTCAAACAAAATCTAAATAAGTAACTATCTAACATGCTGCTCCAACATAGTGTAACAATACATAAAGTAGATGTATGTAATGAACAGACTAGGTCTATACTGCTCCTACATGGTGTAACAATACATCATGTAGATGTATATAATGAACAGACTAGGTCTATACTGCTCCTACATGGTGTAACAATACATCATATAGATGTATATAATGAACAGACTAGATCTATACTGCTCCTACTTGGTGTAACAATACATCATGTAGATGTATATTGTGATGTCACGAGAGGCTGTGTCCTGGAGGGACGGTACATCCCCCTGAGGTGGCTGCAAACCCAGACAGCTATGGCTCCATCTGCTGGTATGGTCGGGAACTCCACCCCTCTATGGCCAATCTTCCCACGCAGCTGAAACAAATGAGGAGCTGATGAGCTGAAGGTTTGGGAAGGGAAGAGACACACTGAGGGAGTGTGTGGGGGGTGAAGAGACACAGTCTCCAACCTGGGCTCTCTGGAGGACAAGAGTGCTGCACGTCCACTTCCATGAGGAATATAAGGATTTGGAGATACTTACCTTTGGGAAATACTCACCTTTGGATATATGCACCTGTGGAAATACGTGAGAGACATTTGGAAGGACTTTTTTGCTGGGTTGGCCACTAGCTGCAACGTGGACTACAGTAAGGCTGGGGGAAAGTTATCTGGGCGAGTGAGAATTATGATTTTGGATGTGGAAGAGACATCCCTGAACTGTTAACCCTTAAAGAGCCACAAGAGAACAGAATTTTGTTATATTTTCGTTAATTTCCCAAGACCTATAATAAAATCCTTGTTTTGTTTGAACCTTGTCTCCTTGCACTACTTGAGCAATCCCGCTGAAAGCTGTGTAGCCTCTCGTGACGTCACAGATGGTGGAGAATACAGGCACGCTCAAGCGTTAATAGTGCATGTCAGAGGAGGATACCGAAGGTTTGATCACCCAGTTTTCCAAGTTGGCCGTAGGCTCCCCGCCCGACTGAAATGGAGGACATATTGAAAGCCCTTGTTGCTGGCCAGCAAGCCCAGATGCAAGCAAACGTGGCTCTCTTGGAGGAGCAAAAGAAAGCCAACCTTCTGAAGGCAGAGGAATTGCAGTTGCAGAGACAGAGGGTTGTCCAAAATACCCGCCCAATAAAGGCAAGTGACTTTATATCTAAGATGGGACATATCTCCTGGCAGTGTGGGAAACCAGCCGATGAACCTATGCCCACTGCGGAGTCCTCCAGCTCAGCACCCACACACCGTTTTGCCTCGCTCTTGGGAGTCGTAGATGGCGGCCCAGATCGACCCCCCACCTGCCCGGTAACTGTGAATCACCATGATGTGGAGGCCTTACTGGATTCTGGTAGCCGGGCCACCCTGGTGCGTAAGGATTTGGTGGGCCCAACGTGTCTGACCCCGGGGAAAGTCCTCCCAGTTTCCTGTGTCCATGGGGACACCAGAGAATACCCCATTACTGAACTTACAATGACCAGCACACGGGGAACCATACACACGACGGCGGGGGTGGTTGATTCCCTCCCCGTCCCTGTCCTAATTGGACGAGACTGCCCAGCCTTTTACCCACTCTGGAGAGAGTCTCAGGAGAGGATAACCCGAGTACCTCGGAAACGGAGAGGCAAGACTCATCCTGGGAAGGCTCCGGTGCAATCCTCCGAGTTACTCACTCCCGCCCGGGCTCTGATAGGGATGGCAGGTGCCCAGACCGACACCGAGACTGGTCCGGATACGGGAGAAGAGAACGCAGCCCAGGAAAGTGCTCCGTTCTCCAGTGAAGAAGACGTCCCAGGCACCCAAGAGCTTCCCCCTCTCACCGGCCAGTATGGTACGGCTCAATTACAAGATCCTACTCTTGCAAATGCCTTAAGAAATGTGCAGGTATTAGAAGGTGTAGTGTTAGGTGATAAGACAAACCCTACTTACCCCCATTTCGCAGTAAACCGGGGGTTAGTATATCAGATAGTCAAGAAAAATGATGAAGTGCATGAACAGCTCCTCGTGCCACAGCCCTATCGGGCCACAGTACTCAACCTAGCACACACACACCCGCTAGGGGCCCACTTGGGGGTAGAGAAGACTAAGGAAAGAATCATGCAACGTTTCTTTTGGCCAGGAGTACACAAAGAGATAGAGAACTACTGCCGTAGTTGCCCTGAGTGTCAGCAGGTTGCGCCAAAGCCCACATATAGAAACCCGCTCATTCCCTTGCCCATTATCGAAACTCCTTTTGAGAGGATTGGATTAGACATAGTCGGGCCCTTACCGAAAAGTTCCAGGGGACATCAATACATTCTGGTCATTCTGGACTATGCATCCCGGTACCCGGAGGCCATTCCGCTGAGGAAGGCTACATCCAGACAAATCGCCAAGGAGTTGTTCCGTCTCTCAACTAGTCTGGGAATCCCAAAAGAGATATTGACGGACCAAGGGACTCCATTCATGTCCAGAGTGATGAAAGAACTCTGTGTTTTACTGAAAATCAAACAGCTGAGAACCTCGGTCTACCACCCCCAGACAGATGGCCTAGTCGAACGTTTTAACAAAACAGTAAAATCCATGCTGCGGAAAGCGGTAGGGGAAGATGGGCGCAACTGGGATCAGCTGTTACCCTACATATTATTTGCGGTGAGAGAGGTACCTCAGTCTTCTACTGGTTTTTCACCCTTTGAGCTCTTGCTTTCCTACAGACCCAGAGGACTGCTCGACATCGCCAAGGAGGCCTGGGAGGAGCAGCCATGCCAACAGCGGACACTGATCGACCATGTCGGGGCTATGAGGGAGAGAATGAAGGCCATCTATCCCATGATGCGGGAACACCTGGAGGCCAGTCAGCGGCAACAGCAAGCCTCCTACAACAGATCTGCTCAACCCAGGGAGTTTAAGCCGGGGGACAGAGTGCTGGTCCTGGTGCCAACCGTTGAGTGTAAATTCCTGGCAACCTGGCAAGGACCATATGAGGTCATTGAACGCATGGGAGAAGTAAACTACAAGGTGAGGCAACCAGATAAAAGGAAAACTGAGCAGATTTATCATGTTAACCTTTTAAAGAAGTGGCACGCCAGAGAGGCGCTGTTCAGCTGTCTACCCCCCACAGAGACCAAGGAACCGGCGCGAGAAGAGGTTCAGCTGGGTCCAAATCTGTCCCCACATCAACGACAGATGGCCCTGGAACTCGTGGAGCAGAACCAGGATGTCTTCTCCTCCCTTCCCGGTCACACAGAGGTGGTCCAACATGAGATCCGCACCATGCCTGGCCAAACGGTAAACCAGCGCCCGTACCGCGTGCCAGAGGCTCGTAAAGTGGTTATAAAAGGAGGTAAGGAAGATGCGGGAGTTGGGAGTAATCGAAGAGTCCCACAGTGCCTGGGCAAGTCCCATCGTACTAGTTCCCAAGCCAGACGGTTCAGTACGATTTTGTAATGACTATCGAAAGTTGAATGAAGTGTCTGAATTTGATGCATACCCAATGCCTCGTGTCGATGATTTAATAGACTCCTTGGGGCATGCTCGTTTCCTAACCACTCTTGATCTCACAAAAGGCTACTGGCAGGTGCCCCTGACCCCGGCGTCTAAGGAGAAGACAGCCTTTGCCACCCCGGGAGGGGCTCTACCAGTATACCCGACTTCCGTTTGGTCTCCACGGGGCACCTGCCACGTTCCAACGCCTGATGGATCGAGTCCTTGCGCCCCCACAAGAGGTACGCAGCGGCTTATTTGGATGATGTTGTTATACAAAGTCCGGATTGGGCCAGCCACATACCCCGGGTACAAGCGGTGCTGGATTCGCTCAGGGAAGCAGGGCTCACGGCAAACCCGAAGAAGTGCAAGCTGGCCTTCAGTGAGACAAACTACCTGGGGTACACCATTGGGCGGGGGTTGGTCAAACCACAGGAAGCCAAACTGCGGGCCATACAGGACTGGCCGCAGCCCATCACCAAGAAGCAAGTAAGGTCATTTTTGGGCCTCGCTGGCTACTATAGACGCTTTATTGCAGATTTTGCTACCATAGCTGCACCGTTGACGGAGCTGACGACCAAACGCCACTCACGAATGGTGAAGTGGAACCCTGCGGCGGAGGCGGCTTTCCTCAACCTGAAGCGAGCACTCTGCTCCAGTCCGATCCTGGTAGCACCAGACTTCAAGAAGGAATTCATTGTCCAAGCGGATGCTTCGGAGGTGGGTCTGGGTGCTGTCCTCACCCAGGCACATGACGGTGAAGAACATCCCATTCTCTACCTAAGCAGAAAGTTACTTCCAAGAGAGAAGAACTATTCAACGGTGGAGAAAGAATGTCTGGCTGTAGTCTGGGCCCTGGAGTCCCTTCGGTTCTATCTCCTGGGCCGACGTTTCATGGTGGTATCTGATCACGCCCCTCTGCAGTGGATGGCCAAGAACAAGGAATCAAACAGTAGAGTAACCAGATGGTTTTTGAGCTTGCAACCGTTTAACTTTTCTGTTGTCCACAGGGCTGGCAAGCACCACGGCAATGCGGACGCCCTCTCCCGGCGTGATGCCTTCTTCGCTGCCTTTACCCCGACGAGGACGTCGGTCCCGAGGAGGGGGATGTGTGATGTCACGAGAGGCTGTGTCCTGGAGGGACGGTACATCCCCCTGAGGTGGCTGCAAACCCAGACAGCTATGGCTCCATCTGCTGGTATGGTCGGGAACTCCACCCCTCTATGGCCAATCTTCCCACGCAGCTGAAACAAATGAGGAGCTGATGAGCTGAAGGTTTGGGAAGGGAAGAGACACACTGAGGGGAGTGTGTGGGGGTGAAGAGACACAGTCTCCAACCTGGGCTCTCTGGAGGACAAGAGTGCTGCACGTCCACTTCCATGAGGAATATAAGGATTTGGAGATACTTACCTTTGGGAAATACTCACCTTTGGATATATGCACCTGTGGAAATACGTGAGAGACATTTGGAAGGACTTTTTGCTGGGTTGGCCACTAGCTGCAACGTGGACTACAGTAAGGCTGGGGGAAAGTTATCTGGGCGAGTGAGAATTATGATTTTGGATGTGGAAGAGACATCCCTGAACTGTTAACCCTTAAAGAGCCACAAGAGAACAGAATTTTGTTATATTTTCGTTAATTTCCCAAGACCTATAATAAAATCCTTGTTTTGTTTGAACCTTGTCTCCTTGCACTACTTGAGCAATCCCGCTGAAAGCTGTGTAGCCTCTCGTGACGTCACAATATAATGAACAGACTAGATCTATACTGCTCCTACATGGTGTAACAATACATCATATAGATGTATATAATGAACAGACTAGATCTTTACTGCTCCTACATGGTGTAACAATACATCATGTAGATGTATATAATGAACAGACTAGGTCTATACTGCTCCTACATGGTGTAACAATACATCATATAGATGTATATAATGAACAGACTAGGTCTATACTGCTCCTACATGGTGTAACAATACATCATGTAGATGTATATAATGAACAGACTAGATCTATACTGCTCCTACATGGTGTAACAATACATCATATAGATGTATATAATGAACAGACTAGATCTATACTGCTCCTACTTGGTGTAACAATACATCATGTAGATGTATATAATGAACAGACTAGATCTATACTGCTCCTACATGGTGTAACAATACATCATATAGATGTATATAATGAACAGACTAGATCTTTACTGCTCCTACATGGTGTAACAATACATCATGTAGATGTATATAATGAACAGACTAGGTCTATACTGCTCCTACATGGTGTAACAATAAATCATATAGATGTATATAATGAACAGACTAGGTCTATACTGCTCCTACATGGTGTAACAATACATCATGTAGATGTATATAATGAACAGACTAGATCTTTACTGCTCCTACATGGTGTAACAATACATCATGTAGATGTATATAATGAACAGACTAGGTCTATACTGCTCCTACATGGTGTAACAATACATCATATAGATGTATATAATGAACAGACTAGATCTATACTGCTCCTACATGGTGTAACAATACATCATATAGATGTATATAATGAACAGACTAGGTCTATACTGCTCCTACATGGTGTAACAATACATCATATAGATGTATATAATGAACAGACTAGGTCTATACTGCTCCTACATGGTGTAACAATACATCATATAGATGTATGTAATGAACAGACTAGATCTATACTGCTCCTACATGGTGTAACAATACATCATGTAGATGTATATAATGAACAGACTAGATCTATACTGCTCCTACATGGTGTAACAATACATCATGTAGATGTATATAATGAACAGACTAGGTCTATACTGCTCCTACATGGTGTAACAATACATCATATAGATGTATATAATGACCAGACTAGGTCTATACTGCTCCTACATGGTGTAACAATACATCATATAGATGTATATAATGAACAGACTAGATCTATACTGCTCCTACATGGAGTAACAATACATCATATAGATGTATATAATGAACAGACTAGGTCTATACTGCTCCTACATGGTGTAACAATACATCATATAGATGTATATAATGAACAGACTAGATCTATACTGCTCCTACATGGTGTAACAATACATCATATAGATGTATATAATGAACAGACTAGATCTATACTGCTCCTACATGGTGTAACAATACATCATATAGATGTATATAATGAACAGACTAGATCTATACTGCTCCTACATGGTGTAACAATACATCATATAGATGTATATAATGAACAGACTAGGTCTATACTGCTCCTACATGGTGTAACAATACATCATATAGATGTATATAATGAACAGACTAGGTCTATACTGCTCCTACATGGAGTAACAATACATCATATAGATGTATATAATGAACAGACTAGATCTTTACTGCTCCTACATGGAGTAACAATACATCATGTAGATGTATATAATGAACAGACTAGATCTATACTGCTCCTACATGGTGTAACAATACATCATATAGATGTATATAATGAACAGACTAGGTCTATACTGCTCCAACATGGAGTAACAATACAGTGCATTCGGAAAGTGTTCTGACCCATTGGCTTTTCCCACATTTTGTTATGTTACAGCCTCATTCTAAAATAGACTAAAATAAAATAAAAATCCTCTTCAATACATAAATACATAATGACGAAGCAAAAACACGTTTTTGTTTTTGTTGCTAATTTATATAAATAAAGAAATAATGAAGTATCACATTTACATAAATATTAATATTAACATTAATTAATTAATTAATAAAAACGTTAATATATCATTTACATATGTATTCAGACCCTTTACTACGTACTTTGTTGAACCACCTTTGGCAGCGATTACAGCATCGAGTCTTCTTGGGTGTGATGCTACAAGCTTGGCACACCTGTATTTGGGGAGTTTCTCCCATTCTTACATTTACATTTACATTTTAGCAGACGCTCTTATCCAGAGCGACTTACAGTTAGTGAAAACATATATATATTTTTTTATACTGGCCCCCCATGGGAATCGAACCCACAACCCTGGCGTTGCAAACGCCATACTCTATCAACTGAGCTACATCCCTGCCGGCCATTCCCTCCCCTGCCCTGGACGACGCTGGGCCAATTGTGCGCCGCCCATGAGTCTCCCGGTCGCGGCCGGCTGCGACAGAGCCTGGATTCGAACCAGGATCTCTAGTGGCACAGTTAGCACTGCGATGCGGCGCCTTAGACCACTGCGCCACTCAGGAGACATGCTTCTCTGCAGATCCTCTCAAGCTCTGTCAGGTTGGATGGGGAGTGTCGCTGCACAGCTATTTTCAGGTCTCTACAGAGATGTTTGATCGGGTTCAAGTCGGGCTCTGGCTGGTCCACTCAAGGTTATTCAGAGACTTGTCCCGAAGCCACTCCTGCGTTGTCTTGGCTGTGTGCTTAGGGTCGTTGTCCTATTGAAAGGTGAACCTTCACCCCAGTCTGAGGTCCTGAGAGCTCTGGAGCAGGTTTTCATCTGTACTTTGCTCCATTCATCTTTCCCTCGATCCTGACTAGTCCCTACCACTGAAAAACATCCCCACAGCATGATGCTGCCACCACCATGCTTCACCGTAGGGAGGATGCCAGGTTTACGCCACCCGTGACGCTTGGCATTCAGGCCAAAGAGTTCAATCTTGGTTTCATCAGACCAGAGAATCTTCTTTCTCATGGTCTGAGAGTCTTTAGGTACCTTTTGGCAAACTCCAAGCAGGCTGTCATGTGCCTTTTACTGAGGAGTGGCTTCCGTCTGGCCACTCTACCGTAAAGGCCTGATTTATAGAGTGCTACAGAGATTGTTGTCCTTCTGGAAGGTTCTCCCATCCCAACTGAGGAACTCTGGAACTCTGTCAGTGGCCATCGGGTTCTTGGTCACCTCCCTGACCAAGGCCCTTCTCCCCCGATTGCTCAGTTTGGCCGGGCGGCCAACTCTAGGAAGAGTCTTGGTGGTTCCAAACTTCTTCCATTTAAGAATGATGGAGGCCACTGTGTTCTTGGGACCCTTCAATATTGCAGACATTTTTTGGTACCCTTCCCCAGACACAATCCTGTCTCGGAGCGCTACGGACAATTCCTTCGACCTCATGGCTTGGTTTTTGCTCTGACATGCATTGTCAACTGTGGGACCTTATATAGACAGGTATAATCGTAAACAATATGATTTCATGTGGCATGAACAAAAACACTAATTCTCAGTCAAAAACATAAGTCAGAACACAGCCTCTCTATTCTCTCATGTGATTTCATTTATATTCGGATAAAATTACGCTGCATTAATAAAATCCTTTTTACAATCAGCACCAGTTCTCTCTGACATGGTGGAATAATACTGATGGGAACAGTCATGAGGTATTGAATGTTTTTCAGGTCAACAACTTATCAATGTTATCAGAACATCACATTTTCATACACCTTTAGCTTGATGATTACTACACAAATTAACTAAATGAAACAAGTAAATTCAAAAGGTTTCAATGTTAGAATCAAGAAATGCACATGCTATGAATCTAGTTCATCATTTACATTTTGCAATATCCAAATCATGTAATCAAATTCATTTTGCAATATCCAAATCATATATCCAATCAATTTCAATCAAATTAATTTAGCAAAAGCCTAATCTTATATATCAAATCAAAGTCTATAGGTTTCAAGGTTAGAATCAAGAAATGCAAAGTTCCATTCATCTATATAATAATTTACATTTAGCAATATCCAAATAATATAATGAACAACTGAGGGTGTATACCTGTAACCAATGCATTAAAGTTCATAACCAAAACAAAATACACATTTTATAGTATTTAATCTGATTTTAGATATGATCAGGCCTCGAGGTGAAAAAACAAAAATATGCCTATTTCTGAGTAAGAATTCATATGAACAAAATGATTTCATGTGGCATAAACAAAAACACAAATTGTCAATTAAAAACATAAGTCAGAACACAGCCTCTCTATTCTCTCATGTGATTTCAGGTTCTCTGACTGGGAAATTGTCCTTCCACACAGAGAGAGAGAAGTGGTGGGGCTTTTTTCGTGTGTGTTCTCTTATGCTCCTTCAGGCTCCTTAACCAGGTAAAACTCTTTCCACACTGGGAGCAGTGGTAAGGCTTTTCTCCTGTGTGTATTCTCTCATGACTTTTCAGGTTAGTTAACATGGAAAAACTCTTTCTACACCGGGAACATTGGAAAGGCTTTTCTCCTGTGTGTATTCTCTCATGCCTTTTCAGGGTAGCTAACACGGTAAAACTCTTTCTACACTGGGAACATTGGAAAGGCTTTTCTCCTGTGTGTATTCTCTCATGCCTTTTCAGGTTAGCTAACACGGTAAAAATCTTTCCACACTGGGAACATTGGAAAGGCTCTTCTCCTGTGTGTGTCCTCTCATGAGCTTTTAGGTCACCTGATCGGGAAAATCTCTTTTTACACTGGGAGCAGTGGTAAGGCTTTTCTCCTGTGTGTTTTCTCTCATGCTCTTTTAGATGCCCTCTCTGAGTAAAACTGTTTCCACACTGGAAACATTGGAATGGCTTTTCTCCTGTGTGTATTCGCTCATGACTTTTCAGGTTAGTTAACACGATAAAACTCTTTCCATACTGGGAACATTGGAAAGGCTTTTCTCCTGTGTGTATTCTTTCATGCCTTTTCAGGTTATTTAACACGGTAAAACTGTTTCCACAATGGGAACATTGGAATGGCTTTTCTCCTGTGTGTATTCTCTCATGCCTTTTCAGGCTATTTAACATGCTAAAACTCTTTCCACACTGGGAACATTGGAAAGGCTTTTCTCCTGTGTGTGTCCTCTCATGAGCTTTGAGGTCCCCTGATTGGGAAAATCTCTTTTCACATTGGAAGCAGTGGTGTTGTCTCGCTGGTTTGGGCGTCTCTGGGTCTGGTTCAGCTGAAGGACTCTTCCCGCTGTCAGAGTGAGAGTCAGGTCTCTCTCCTGCCAAAGACAAACAGAGTATTTAGTTAAACAGAGACTTGAATGAAACCTCCACATGATAAAACTGTCTTCCTATGAGGTTTAATCTAGACTAGATCCCTAAATACAGTGGGGGAAAAAAGTATTTAGTCAGCCACCAATTGTGCAAGTTCTCCCACTTAAAAAGATGAGAGAGACCTGTAATTTTCATCATAGGTACACGTCAACTATGACAGACAAATTGAGAAAAAGAATTCGAGAAAATCACATTGTAGGATTTTTTATGAATTTATTTGCAAATTATGGTGGAAAATAAGTATTTGGTCACCTACAAACAAGCAAGATTTCTGGCTCTCACAGACCTGTAACAACTTCTTTAAGAGGCTCCTCTGTCCTCCACTCGTTACCTGTATTAATGGCACCTGTTTGAACTTGTAATCAGTATAAAAGACACCTGTCCACAACCTCAAACAGTCACACTCCAAACTCCACCATGGCCAAGACCAAAGAGCTGTCAAAGGACACCAGAAACAAAATTGTAGACCTGCACCAGGCTGGGAAGACTGAATCTGCAATAGGTAAGCAGCTTGGTTTGAAGAAATCAACTGTGGGAGCAATTATTAGGAAATGGAAGACATACAAGACCACTGATAATCTCCCTCGATCTGGGGCTCCACGCAAGATCTCACCCCGTGGGGTCAAAATGATCACAAGAACGGTGAGCAAAAATTCCAGAACCACACGGGGGGACCTAGTGAATGACCTGCAGAGAGCTGGGACCAAAGTAACAAAGCCTACCATCAGTAACACACTACGCCGCCAGGGACTCAAATCCTGCAGTGCCAGACGTGTCCCCCTGCTTAAGCCAGTACATGCCCAGGCCCGTCTGAAGTTTGCTAGAGTGCATTTGGATGATCCAGAAGAGGATTGGGAGAATGTCATATGGTCAGATGAAACCAAAATAGAACTTTTTGGTAAAAACTCAACTCGTCGTGTTTGGAGGACAAAGAATGCTGAGTTGCATCCAAAGAACACCATACCTACTGTGAAGCATGGGGGCGGAAACATCATGCTTTGGGGCTGTTTTTCTGCAAAGGGACCAGGACGACTGATCCGTGTAAAGGAAAGAATGAATGGGGCCATGTATCGTGAGATTTTGAGTGAAAACCTCCTTCCATCAGCAAGGGCATTGAAGATGAAACGTGGCTGGGTCTTTCAGCATGACAATGATCCCAAACACACCGCCCGGGCAACGAAGGAGTGGCTTCGTAAGAAGCATTTCAAGGTCCTGGAGTGACCTAGCCAGTCTCCCGATCTCAACCCCATAGAAAATCTTTGGAGTGAGTTGAAAGTCCGTGTTGCCCAGCGACAGCCCCAAAACATCACTGCTCTAGAGGAGATCTGCATGGAGGAATGGGCCAAAATACCAGCAACAGTGTGTGAAAACCTTGTGAAGACTTACAGAAAACGTTTGACCTGTGTCATTGCCAACAAAGGGTATATAACAAAGTATTGAGAAACTTTTGTTATTGACCAAATACTTATTTTCCACCATAATTTGCAAATAAATTCATTAAAAATCCTACAATGTGATTTTCTTGATTTTTTTTTCTCATTTTGTTTGTCATAGTTGACGTGTACCTATGATGAAATTTACAGGCCTCTCTCATCTTTTTAAGTGGGAGAACTTGCACAATTGGTGGCTAACTAAATACTTTTTTCCCCCACTGTAAAAGAGCAGAGCTTGTCATCACAGAGTGGCTGTAGTGCTTTGTAGACTGGGTAAATCCATTTGAATTCAATACATTTTTGACAGCATCCCTTTTGATAAAAAAGAAAGCATGTTTGCCTTTGGAAGAAGTGGTAAGAAAGTGACTTTTTGTAACTGAAAGCCAAAACATTCATGAGATAAAGGTGCTCGAAGTTGACTCTTTTTGCAAACCCCACCATGCAATGAATCATCCATTGTCTTCATCACTGGAAAATATTAACGGTTGAGTTTGAGATCATTTAAAAGCTTCCAAACAGGGTTGTCAAACTATTTGATTATTTCTTGAAAAAAAAGTGTTTTAATAAAGGCCTGATTGGTGTCACTTTTGCCCCAATCCCAGCTAATTTGTTCAAAGATGGCGTAACAGTGCGGTCGTGGTTTTATTCTGTGTCCTAATGTAAATATCCAGTTTCTTGTTTTTTTTGTCTATTTTGTCTATATATTTCTCAATTTTACTTTTCATTCTTTAACTAAATATACTTTCCTGCAACCCGCCTCACCCAACGTGGAAAGGATTCTATTATTTCTTTATAACTTTCATCAAGAACCTTAAGCTGAAACTAGTCTAGCTGCAACTGAATGGCTACTTGCTATTAGTCACCGTTAGCGTCTTCACCATTGTCCGTGGCCTACACTATCCACCAGCAAGCTCTAGCCCTAGCCTGGACAATTCGTCGGCCAGTCTGCACAGCGTGCTATCGACCCAGAGCATATCGGACTTTCTGCCGGAATCACTGGACCCTAGCGCCGGATCATCACAACCAGCTAGCTGCAACCTGTTGTTGGCTAATTACCATTGCCCCATAGCAAGCACCAGTTAGCCTTGAGCTAGCCTCAGGCCCATCTCACGGCTATCTACCTCTCTGTCAACCGGACGGGACCTCCTAGTGTTGACACTGAGCCCCGCCGATCCAACACGACTGGTTTGCCGACGAAATCGTCTGATGTGATTTCAACAGGCTTCCCGTTGCGACGACCACGAAGATCCATCTGCTAGCCCCGGCCCGCTAGCACACGCAAACTACAACTGTGCTTCCTGCTAGCTGTGCTGAAGCACCAATTTGAACTGCTCTCGGACTCACATATTGCTGTTCACTGGACCTTATGATCACTCAGCTGCACAGCTGATGCCTGCTGGACTGTTCCTTTACACGGTACCCTGTCATGTTTATTCTGTTTAGCCTCAGCCCAAACTTTATCGCTATTACCAGTTGTTGTCTTAGCTCTCTCTAATAACACCTGTGATTGCTTTATGCCTCTCTCCCATGTCAATATGCATTGCCTATTGCTGTTTGGGTTAGTTCTTATTATACAATTTCACTGTAGAACCCCAAGTCCCTCTCAAACTGCCTCAAATAGTTCCTTTGTTCCACCCCCCATACACGCCGAGACCGGCTCAATCGGTGCCTCCAGTGATGCTATCTCTTTCATTGTTACCCAACGCTTAGGTTTACCTCAACTGTACTCATATCCTTCCATATCCTTTTCTGTACATAATGCCCTGAATCTTTTCTACAACGCCCGGAAATCTACCCCCTTTATTCTCTGTACCCAACGCACTAGAAGACCAGTTCTTAAAGCCTTTAGTCATATCCTTATTCTACTCCTCCTCTGTTCCTCTGGTGATGTAGAGGCTAACCCAGGCCCTGCAGCCCCCAGTATCACTCCTACTCCCCAGGAGCTATCATTTGTTGACTTCTGTAACCGTAAAAGCCTTGGTTTTCTGCACGTAAATATCAGAAGCTTCCTTCCTAAGTTGGTGTTATTCACTGCGTTAGCACACTCCGCCAACCCTGATGTTCTAGCAGTGTCTGAATCCTGGCTTAGGAAGGCCACCAAAAATTCTGAAATTTCCATCCCCAACTATAACATTTTCCGTCTAGATAGAACTGCCAAAGGGGGTGGAGTTGCAATCTACTGTAGAGATAGCCTGCAGAGCTCTATCATACTATCCAGGTCTGTGCCCAAACAGTTTGAGCTTCTACTTCTAAAAATCCACCTTTCCAGAAATAAGTCTCTCACTGTTGCCGCTTGCTACAGACCGTCCTCAGCCCCCCAGCTGTGCCCTGGACACCATATGTGAATTGATTGCCCCCCATCTATCCTCAGAGTTCGTACTGCTTGGTGACCTAAATTGGGATATGCTTAACACCCCGGCCATCCTACAATCTAAACTAGATGCCCTCAATCTCACACAAATTATCAACGAACCTACCAGGTACAACCCTAAATCCGTAAACATGGGTACCCTCATAGATATCATCCTGACTAACTTACCCTCTAAATACACCTCCGCTGTCTTCAACCAGGATCTCAGCGATCACTGCCTTATTGCCTGCGTCCGTAACGGGTCCGCGGTCAAACGACCACCCCTCATCACTGTCAAACGCTCCCTAAAACACTTCAGCGAGCAGGCCTTCCTAATTGACCTGGCCCAGGTATCCTGGATGGATATAGATCTCATTCCGTCAGTAGAGGATGCCTGGTTGTTCTTTAAAAGTAATTTCCTCTCAATCTTAAATAAACATGCCCCATTCAAAAAATACAGAACTAAGAACAGATATAGCCCCTGGTTCTCCTCAGACTTGACTGCCCTTGACCAGCACAAAAACATCCTGTGGCGTACTGCATTAGCATCAAATAGCCCCCGCGATATGCAACTTTTCAGGGAAGTTAGGAACCAATATACACAAGCAGTCAGGAAAGCAAAGGCTAACTTTTTTCAAACAGAAATTTGCATCCTGTAGCACTAACTCCAAAAAGTTTTGGGACACTGTAAAGTCCATGGAGAATAAGAGCACTTCCTCCCAGCTGCCCACTGCACTGACGCTAGGAAACACTATCACCACCGATAAATCTACAATAATCGAGAATTTCAACAAGCATTTTGCTACGGCTGGCCATGCTTTCCACCTGGCTACCACTACCCCGGCCACCAGCTCTGCACCCTCCGCTGCAACTTGCCCATGCCCCCCCCGCTTCTCCTTCAAACAAATCCAGACAGCTGATGTTCTGAAAGAGCTGCAAAATCTGGACCCCTACAAATCATCTGGGCTAGACAATCTGGACCCTTTCTTTCTAAAACTAGCCGCCGAAATTGTCGCAACCCCTATTACTAGCCTGTTCAACCTCTCTTTCGTAACGTCTGAGATTCCTAGAGATTGGAAAGCTGCCGCGGTCATCCCCCTCTTCAAAGGGGGTGACACTCTAGATCCAAACTGTTACAGACCCATATCCATCCTGCCCTGCCTTTCGAAAGTTTTTGAAAGACTAGTTAACAAACAGATCACCGACCATTTCGATTCCCACCGTACCTTCTCCGCTATGCAATCCGGTTTCCGAGCTGGTCATGGGTGCACTTCAGCCACGCTCAAGGTCCTAAACGATATTATAACCGCGATCGATAATAGACAGTACTGTGCAGCCGTCTTCATCGACCTGGCCAAGGCTTTCGACTCTGTCAACCACCGCATTCTTATTGGCAGACTAAATAGCCTTGGTTTCTCAAATGACTGCCTCGCCTGGTTCACCAACTACTTCTCAGATAGAGTTCAATGTGTCAAATCGGAGGGCCTGTTGTCTGGACCTATGGCAGTCTCTATGGGGGTGCCACAGGGTTCAATTCTTGGGCCGACTCTATTCTCTGTGTATATCAATGATGTCGCTCTTGCTGCTGGTGACTCTCAGATCCACCTCTATGCAGACGACACCATTTTGTATACATCTGGCCCTTCATTGGACACTGTGTTAACAAACCTCCAAACGAGCTTCAATGCCATACAACACTCCTTCAGTAGCCTCCAACTGCTCTTAAACACTAGTAAAACTAAATGCATGCTCTTCAATCGAACGCTGCTGGCACCCGCCCACCCGACTAGAATCACTACTCTTGACGGGTCTGACCTAGAGTATGTGGACAACTACAAATACCTAGGTGTCTGGTTAGACTGTAAACTCTCCTTCCAGACTCACATTAAGAATCTCCAATCCAAAGTTAAATCTAGAATCGGTTTCCTATTTCGCAACAAAGCCTCCTTCACTCATGCTGCCAAACATGCCCTCGTAAAACTGACTATCCTACCGATCCTTGACTTCGGCGATGTCATTTACAAAATAGCCTCCAACACGCTACTCAGCAAACTGGATGTAGTCTATCACAGTGCCATCCGTTTTGTCTCCAAAGCCCCATATACTACCCACCACTGTGACCTGTACGCTCTTGTTGGCTGGTCCTCACTACATATTCGTCGCCAAACCCACTGGCTCCAGGCCATCTATAAATCACTGCTAGGCAAATCCCCGCCTTATCTTAGCTCATTGGTCACCATAGCAACACCCACCCGTAGTATGCGCTCCAGCAGGTATATCTCACTGGTCATCCCCAAAGCCAACACCTCCTTTGGCCGCCATTCCTTCCAGTTCTCTGCTGCCAATGACTGGAACAAATTGCAAAAATCTCTGAAGCTGGAGACACTGATCTCCCTCACTATCTTTAAGCATCAGTTGTCAGAGCACCTTACCGATCACTGCACCTGTACACAGCCCATCTGAAATTAGCCCGCCCAACTACCTCATCCCTATATTGTTATTTATTTTGCTCATTTGTACCCCAGTATCTCTATTTGCACATCATCTCTTGCACATCTATCATTCCAGTGTTAATACTAATTGTAATTATTTTGCATTATAGCCTATTTATTGCCTTACCTCCATAACTTGCTACATTTGCACACACTGTATATATATTTTCTGTTCTATTTTTGACTTTATGTTTTGTTTTACCCCATATGTAACTCTGTGTTGTTTTTATCGCACTGCTTTGCTTTATCTTGGCCAGGTCGCAGTTGTAAATGAGAACTTGTTCTCAACTGGCTTACCTGGTTAAATAAAGGTGAAATAAAAAAATTAAAATAATAATAATAAACCTGACCCCAATAATCAACTAATCATGATGTTCAGTTTAGAATGTGTCAGCTTCCTGCCTCCTGTTTGTCTCCGGGCCTCTAGAGGTCATCTGTGTTCCCCTTTGCCTTAGTTCTTCCTCGTGTGTCCTAATTAGCTTGATCCAGGTCACCTGTGCCTTGTTTCCCCTAGAGTATTTTAGCTGTGTGTTTTCCCCTTGTTTCTCACTTGGTTTTTGAGTCCTGGCTATGTGTCTCCTGCTTTGTTCCACCGTGTCTTTCCAAGTAAGCTTTTCTAAGTTATCTTTAGTTTGTTTTTCTCCCCTCGTGGAGTTATTTTGATTTGCCTTTTTGTTACATTAAATCTACTTACCTGGAGTATTGCCTTGGGTGTTTCATTTGGGTCCAACTATACCTCCTCTGTGGCTAAGGGGTAGAACCCCCAGCTCCCCACATCTGAGACCGGAGTTCTAGCCCAGCTTGTGACAGAAAAACCAAGTCAATCATGGACCCAGAAACACTCAGTTCCCAGGACCTGGTGGCGGTGATCACTCGACATGAGGCATCTTTCCAGCGCCATGAAGCCGTTCTCAGCCGACAAGAAGAGCTGATGGCTAGTCATTCTCAACTCCTGGCCGAAATGATGAGTTCCCTCCACCAGCTCTTTGAACGCCTCCCTGGTCCTCTCCCTTCCTCCAGGTCACCCCCCAGTGACGACAGGCCTTCTCCAGTGGCGGAGCCCCGACTACCACCTCCCAAGCCCTTTTCTGGGGATCCAAGCTCTTGCCAGGGTTTCCTCACCCAATGCTCCCTCACCTTCGAGCTCCAACCCTCAAGTTTTCCCACAGACCGTTCCAAGATTGCCTACATCATTACCCTTCTTTCAGACAAGGCGCTCGCCTGGGCCTCTGCGGTGTGGCAGTCCCAGGAGGCCTGTTGTGACTCCTACGCTGCATTTGTAGAAGAGTTCAAGCGGGTGTTCGATCATCCTGTCAGTGGGCGGGAGGCTTCCAAGCGCCTACTGTCTCTCCGTCAGGGTCCCCGAAGCACGGCAGATTTTGCCATTGAATTCCGGACCATAGCAGCAAGGGGCGGATGGAATGATGAAGCGCTGAGGGTCTGTTTTCAGGGAGGGTTATCTGAGCCCCTTCAAGATGAGTTAGCCACCCGAGAACCAGCTGGAGATCTCGAGTCCCTCATAGCCTTGGCCATCCGCCTGGACAATCGTCTAAGAGAGCGGAGAACGGCTCGCCGCCAGGTGTCTCAGTCCCAGGTTCCTCTGAGCAGCTCTGTTTCTCCTGTTTGGACTCCGTCATTCAGAGCTTCCCCGGCTCCTGAACTGCTCCAGGATTCCCCGGAGAGCATGCAGTTAGGCCGTTCCAGGCTTTCTCCCAACGAAAGGGAACGTCGCATGAGGGAGCGTCGGTGCCTCTACTGCGGGGTTGCCGGCCACTTCCGCTCCACTTGCCCCGAGCTTTCGGGAAACGCCTGTCCCCGCCCAGCTACAGGAGGGTTGTGATGGGGAAAATTAGAGCTCCTCCTACTAACGCTGTCCTAGCTATTCCAGCCACTCTGTCCTGGGAGGGCCACCAGCATCGGGTCCAGGCTATGATCGATTCCGGTGCCGCAGGTGATTTCATGGATGTAACCTTGGCTAAGGAACTTAAGATCCCTACCCAACTACTTCCTCAACCCCAGGCAGTTACAGCCTTAGATGGCAGACCTCTGGAACCAGGAAAGGTTACTGAGGCGACTCAGTCCCTGCGACTTACCATCTCTCAACACCAGCAGGAGGAGACCTTCTATCTCATTGACTCTCCCGAGTATCCTATTATCCTGGGTCACCCTTGGCTATGCAGACATAATCCCCAGATCGACTGGCCTACTGGCACCATTCTAAGCTGGGGTTCCACTTGCCAACTCACCTGCATGCTTCAGAGTCCCTCAGCCCCTAGTACCCAGTTTCAAGAGTCTGTTGACGTCTCCCGAGTCCCCAGTGTTTACCATCGGTTCAAGGCAGTGTTCAGCAAGGCCCTGGCTACTTCCTTACCGCCTCATCGCACGTATGACTGTGCCATTGATCTACTCCCTGGTTGCTGCCCTCCTAGAGGTCGGATCTTTTCCTTATCCTCCCCCGAGCAAGCAGCTATGGACACCTACATTAAGGAGTCCTTGGCAGCCGGCCTCATCTGTGCCTCTACTTCCCCGGCTGGGGCGGGCTTCTTTTTTGTTGAAAAGAAAGACGGGGTCTTAGGCCTTGTGTTGATTACCGGGGGACTCAACAAGATCACGGTTCGGAATCGATACCCCCTTCCTCTCATGGCCACTGCTTTTGAGCTGCTTCAAGGGGCTTCCATTTTTACTAAACTGGATCTCCGCAATGCTTACCATCTTGTGCGGATCCGGCAAGGGGACGAGTGGAAGACGGCGTTCAACACGCCCACGGGGCACTATGAATATCGGGTGATGCCGTTCGGGCTCACCAATGCCCCCGCAGTATTCCAAGCCCTGATTAATGATGTTCTCCGGGATATGCTTAATCTGTTCGTCTTCGTGTACCTGGACGATATCCTCATCTTCTCGAGGTCACTGAAGGAGCATGAGGGGCATGTTAGCAGGGTTCTCCAGAGGCTCCTTGACAATCACCTCTACGTTAAACCTGAGAAGTGTGAGTTTCATGTTTCTCAGACTCAGTTTCTCGGGTTTATTGTCACTCCCGGCCACCTAGAGATGGATCCCAAGAAGGTCAAAGCGGTCCACAGCTGGCCCACACCTGCCACGGTCAAGGAGGTTCAACGGTTCATTGGCTTTTCTAACTTCTATCGGAAGTTCATTAAGAATTTCAGCTCTGTGGTAGCCCCTTTGACGACGCTTACCAAGGGAGGAGGGACCAAGATTCACTGGGGTCCGGGAAGCAGCAGGGGCCTTCGAGGATCTCAAGCGCCGCTTCACTTCTGCTCCGATTCTGGTGATCCCTGACCCAGAAAGACCTTTCGTGGTGGAGGTGGACGCCTCAGAGGTGGGGGTGGGAGCCGTCCTGTCACAGAGGGGTGAGGATGGGAGATTACACCCTTGTGCCTTCATGTCTCGCCGCCTGTCTGAGGCCGAGCGCAACTACCACGTGGGGGATCGAGAGTTGCTTGCGGTTAAGCTGGCCTTGGAAGAGTGGCGCCATTGGCTTGAGGGGGCTCAGCATCCTTTCCAGGTTCTCACAGACCACAAGAACCTGGAATATCTCCAACAGGCTAAGCGGATGAACCCTCGGCAAGCACGATGGTCCCTTTTCTTTAATCGATTCCAGTTCCTCCTGTCTTACCGACCTGGCACCAAGAACGTCAAGCCGGATGCCCTGTCTCGAGCCTATTCTCCCGAGGTACAAGAGAAGCCCTTGGCATCGATTATTCCGAGGTCTAGGATCGTCGCACCTCTTCAGTGGGAACTAGAAAGAGGGGTACGAGAGGCCCTTGTCCATGAGCCCGATCCAGGCGGTGGTCCTGCCGGTCGCCTGTACGTTCCTCTCTCTGTTCGGGCCCGCGTCTTGCAGTGGGGTCATGAGTCGCCCTTGACATGCCATCCAGGCAGTGCTCGCACACTGGAATTCCTCCGACAGCGGTTTTGGTGGCCGTCCATCAAGAAGGACGTGCAGGTCTATGTTGAGGCCTGCCCTGTGTGCAACCAGGGAAAGTCGACACGCCAGCGACCCCAGGGACTACTCCATCCCTTACCTGTTCCTCGAAGGCCATGGTCACACCTTTCTCTGGACTTTGTTATGGGACTTCCTCCATCCCAGGGCAACACCGTCATCCTAGTGGTGGTAGACCGGTTCTCTAAGGCTGCCCGGTTTATTCCCCTGCCCAAGCTGCCCTCGGCTAAGGAGACTGCTGAGCTCCTCATGAACCATGTCTTCCGGATATTTGGAATTCCCCTGGACGTGGTCTCCGACCGAGGTCCCCAATTCCGTCCCGGTTTTGGGGGCCTTCTGCAGGCTTATTGGGGCCACAGCCAGCCTATCGTCGGGGTTCCATCCAGAGTCTAATGGCCAAACGGAACGGATTAATCAGGATCTGGAGACCATCCTGCGGTGTATGGCGGCCAGTAATCCCACGTCTTGGGCCACCTATATCATTTGGGCTGAATATGCCCACAACACCCTCCAGTCCTCAGCCACCGGATTGTCCCCCTTCGAATGCCAGTTCGGTTACACCCCTCCATTATTTCCAGAGGAAGAGGCGCAAGTTGGTGTTCCCTCGGCCCAGCGCTTTGTCCAACGCTGTAGGCGGACTTGGAAGAAGGCCAGGCGTACCCTCCTTCGGACCTCCCAGAGATACCAAGGTCAGGCTAATCGCCGCCGCCGGACGGCCCCTAGTTTCCGAGCTGGTCAGAGAGTTTGGTTGGCCACTAAGAACCTGCCCCTCCGGGTCGAATCCAAGAAGCTTTCCCAGAAATACATCGGCCCTTTCCGCATAGCAAGAAAGGTTAACCCTGTTTCGTATCGTTTGGTTCTCCCTCGCTCCCTTAGAATTAACCCCACGTTCCATGTTTCACTACTTAAACCTGTCTTGTCTTCTCCCTTTGCCCCCCCACGCAGACCCCCGCCACCTCCCAGGATCATTGACGGCCAGCCAGCCTACACAGTCCGCCGGATACTGGACTCCCGGAGGGTCCAGAACTCTCTGCAGTATCTGGTGGACTGGGAGGGCTACGGGCCGGAGGAGCGCTCCTGGGTTCCAGCCAGGGACATCCTGGACCCAGGTTTGATCCGAGATTTTCGCACCCTGAGGCCAGGGTGTTCTGGAAGGAACGTCAGGAGTCGTTCCTAGAGGAGGGGTACTGTCAGCTTCCTGCCTCCTGTTTGTCTCCGGGCCTCTAGAGGTCATCTGTGTTCCCCTTTGCCTTAGTTCTTCCTCGTGTGTCCTAATTAGCTTGATCCAGGTCACCTGTGCCTTGTTTCCCCTAGAGTATTTTAGCTGTGTGTTTTCCCCTTGTTTCTCACTTGGTTTTTGAGTCCTGGCTATGTGTCTCCTGCTTTGTTCCACCGTGTCTTTCCAAGTAAGCTTTTCTAAGTTATCTTTAGTTTGTTTTTCTCCCCTCGTGGAGTTATTTTGTTTTGCCTCCTGTTTTGTGACTCTACCTCTGTTAATATACCTCTTTCTGAGAAGAACTTTTGTTGGACTATTTTTGAAGTGCAAAGAACCTTTTTGTTACATTAAATCTACTTACCTGGAGTATTGCCTTGGGTGTTTCATTTGGGTCCAACTATACCTCCTCTGTGGCTAAGGGGTAGAACCCCCAGCTCCCCACATCTGAGACCGGAGTTCTAGCCCAGCTTGTGACAGAATGCATTTAGTTTAATCAGCTGTGTTTGCTAGGGATGGGGGAAAAGTGTGACACCACTCCGTCCCAGAGGACTGGAGCTGCCCGTCCTGGATTTAAAACAACACATATTTTCAAGTCAACATTCTCTGTGGACCTCCAACAATCTTTGTGGTTCCATTTGAAAGGTGAATAACATTTACATTTCAACTTTTAGTAAATGTTTCAGCCATGACACCACCCTGTAAAATAGGGTC
>NW_025535245.1:30000-107500 GCF_020615455.1 Coregonus clupeaformis | reverse complement strand
CCCTTGAATGAGTAGGTGTGTCCAAACTTTTGACTGGTGCTGTATATATACTGTTTATGTCTATCTCTGTGCTCTGGTATACAGGTATACCGGTGCTGACAGGTGTATAAAATCGAGCACACAGCCATGCAATCTCCATAGACAAACATTGGCAGAATGGCCTTACTGAAGAGCTCAGTGACTTTCAACGTGGCACCGTCATAGGATGTCACCTTTCCAACAAGTCAGTTCGTCAAATGCCTGCCCTGCTAGAGCTGCCCTAGTCAACTGTAAGTGCTGTTATTGTGAAGTGGAAACGTCAACGGCTCAGCCGCGAAGTGGTAGGCCACACAAGCTCACAGAACGGGACCGCCGAGTGCTGAAGCGTGTAGCGCGTAAAAATCATCTGTCCTTGGTTTTAACACTCACTACCGACTTCCAAACTGCCTCTGGAAGCAACGTCAGCACAAGAACTGCTCGTCTGGAGCTTCATGAAATGGGTTTCCATGGCCGAGCAGCCGCACACAAGACTAAGCTCACCATGCGCAATGCCAAGCGTCGGCTGGAGTGGTGTAAAGCTCGCCGCCATTGGACTCTGGAGCAGTGGAAACACGTTCTCTGGAGTGATGAATCACGCTTCACCATCTGGCAGTCCAACGGGCGAATCTGGGTTTGGCAGATGCCAGGAGAACGCTACCTGCCTCAATGCATAGTGCCAAGTGTAAAGTTTCGTGGAGGAGGAGTAATGGTCTGGGGCAGTTTTTCATGGTTCGGGCCCCTTAGTTCCAGTGAAGGGAAATCTTAACACTACAGCGTACAATGACATTCTAGACGATTCTGTGCTTCCAACTTTGTGGCATCGAACACAGTAATTATGACAACTTCCGGAGGACGTCCTCCGGCCTATCATAGACAGGACAGTCTGGGGAGCACAGATATAACTGGCTGACTGACTGCTGCTGTCTGGGGAGCTCAGATATAACTGGCTGGCTGACTGACTGCTGCCTGAGCAGAGACGAGGCCTATCAGAGACAGGACAGTCTGGGGAGCACAGATATAACTGGCTGGCTGACTGCTGCTGCCTGGGGAGCACATATATAACTGGCTGACTGACTGCTGCTGTCTGGGGAGCACAGATATAACTGGCTGACTGACTGCTGCTGTCTGGGGAGCACAGATATAACTGGCTGGCTGACTGCTGCTGCCTGGGGAGCACAGATATAACTGGCTGACTGACTGCTGCTGTCTGGGGAGCACAGATATAACTGGCTGACTGACTGCTGCTGCCTGAGCAGAGATGAGGCCTATCAGAGACAGGACAGTCTGGGGAGCACAGATATAACTGGCTGACTGACTGCTGCCTGAGCAGAGATGAGGCCTATCAGAGACAGGACAGTCTGGGGAGCACAGATATAACTGGCTGACTGACTGCTGCTGTCTGGGGAGCACAGATATAACTGGCTGACTGACTGCTGCCTGAGCAGAGATGAGGCCTATCAGAGACAGGACAGTCTGGGGAGCACAGATATAACTGGCTGACTGACTGCTGCTGTCTGGGGAGCACAGATATAACTGGCTGACTGACTGCTGCTGTCTGGGGAGCACAGATATAACTGGCTGACTGACTGCTGCTGCCTGAGCAGAGACGAGGCCTATCAGAGACAGGACAGTCTGGGGAGCACAGATATAACTGGCTGACTGACTGCTGCTGTCTGGGGAGCACAGATATAACTGGCTGACTGACTGCTGCTGTCTGGGGAGCACAGATATAACTGGCTGACTGACTGCTGCTGTCTGGGGAGCACAGATATAACTGGCTGACTGACTGCTGCTGTCTGGGGAGCACAGATATAACTGGCTGGCTGACTGCTGCTGCCTGAGCAGAGATGAGGCCTATCAGAGACAGGACAGTCTGGGGAGCACAGATATAACTGGCTGACTGACTGCTGCTGCCTGGGGAGCACAGATATAACTGGCTGACTGACTGACTGCTGCCTGAGCAGAGACGAGGCCTATCAGAGACAGGACAGTCTGGGGAGCACAGATATAACTGGCTGGCTGACTGCTGCTGTCTGGGGAGCACAGATATAACTGGCTGACTGCTGCTGCCTGAGCAGAGATGAGGCCTATCAGAGACAGGACAGTCTGGGGAGCACAGATATAACTGGCTGACTGACTGCTGCTGCCTGGGGAGCACAGATATAACTGGCTGACTGACTGCTGCTGCCTGGGGAGCACAGATATAACTGGCTGACTGACTGACTGCTGCCTGAGCAGAGACGAGGCCTATCAGAGACAGGACAGTCTGGGGAGCACAGATATAACTGGCTGGCTGACTGCTGCTGTCTGGGGAGCACAGATATAACTGGCTGACTGACTGCTGCTGCCTGAGCAGAGATGAGGCCTATCAGAGACAGGACAGTCTGGGGAGCACAGATATAACTGGCTGACTGACTGCTGCTGTCTGGGGAGCACAGATATAACTGGCTGACTGACTGCTGCTGTCTGGGGAGCACAGATATAACTGGCTGACTGACTGCTGCCTGGGGAGCACAGATATAACTGGCTGGCTGACTGCTGCTGTCTGGGGAGCACAGATATAACTGGCTGGCTGACTGCTGCAGTCTGGGGAGCACAGATATAACTGACTGACTGACTGCTGCCTGAGCAGAGACGAGGCCTATCAGAGACAGGACAGTCTGGGGAGCACAGATATAACTGGCTGACTGACTGCTGCTGTCTGGGGAGCACAGATATAACTGGCTGACTGACTGCTGCTGTCTGGGGAGCACAGATATAACTGGCTGACTGACTGCTGCTGCCTGAGCAGAGACGAGGCCTATCAGAGACAGGACAGTCTGGGGAGCACAGATATAACTGGCTGACTGACTGCTGCTGTCTGGGGAGCACAGATATAACTGGCTGACTGACTGCTGCTGCCTGAGCAGAGACGAGGCCTATCAGAGACAGGACAGTCTGGGGAGCACAGATATAACTGGCTGACTGACTGCTGCTGCCTGGGGAGCACAGATATAACTGGCTGGCTGACTGCTGCAGTCTGGGGAGCACAGATATAACTGGCTGGCTGACTGCTGCTGTCTGGGGAGCACAGATATAACTGGCTGACTGACTGCTGCCTGAGCAGAGACGAGGCCTATCAGAGACAGGACAGTCTGGGGAGCACAGATATAACTGGCTGACTGACTGCTGCTGCCTGGGGAGCACAGATATAACTGGCTGACTGACTGCTGCTGCCTGGGGAGCACAGATATAACTGGCTGACTGACTGCTGCTGCCTGAGCAGAGACGAGGCCTATCAGAGACAGGACAGTCTGGGGAGCACAGATATAACTGGCTGACTGACTGCTGCTGCCTGGGGAGCACAGATATAACTGGCTGACTGACTGCTGCTGCCTGGGGAGCACAGATATAACTGGCTGACTGACTGCTGCTGCCTGAGCAGAGACGAGGCCTATCAGAGACAGGACAGTCTGGGGAGCACAGATATAACTGGCTGACTGACTACTGCTGTCTGGGGAGCACAGATATAACTGGCTGACTGACTGCTGCTGTCTGGGGAGCACAGATATAACTGGCTGACTGACTGCTGCCTGAGCAGAGATGAGGCCTATCAGAGACAGGACAGTCTGGGGAGCACAGATATAACTGGCTGACTGACTGCTGCTGTCTGGGGAGCACAGATATAACTGGCTGGCTGACTGACTGCTGCCTGAGCAGAGATGAGGCCTATCAGAGACAGGACAGTCTGGGGAGCACAGATATAACTGGCTGACTGACTGACTGCTGCCTGAGGAGCACAGATATAACTGGCTGACTGACTGCTGCTGTCTGGGGAGCACAGATATAACTGGCTGACTGACTGCTGCCTGAGCAGAGATGAGGCCTATCAGAGACAGGACAGTCTGGGGAGCACAGCTATAACTGGCTGACTGACTGCTGCCTGAGCAGAGACGAGGCCATCAGAGACAGGACAGTCTGGGGAGCACAGATATAACTGGCTGGCTGACTGCTGCTGTCTGGGGAGCACAGATATAACTGGCTGGCTGACTGCTGCTGTCTGGGGAGCACAGATATAACTGGCTGGCTGACTGCTGCTGTCTGGGGAGCACAGATATAACTGGCTGACTGACTGCTGCTGTCTGGGGAGCACAGATATAACTGGCTGACTGACTGACTGCTGCCTGAGCAGAGATGAGGCCTATCAGAGACAGGACAGTCTGGGGAGCACAGATATAACTGGCTGACTGCTGCTGCCTGAGCAGAGACGAGGCCTATCAGAGACAGGACAGTCTGGGGAGCACAGATATAACTGGCTGACTGACTGCTGCTGTCTGGGGAGCACAGATATAACTGGCTGACTGACTGACTGCTGCCTGAGCAGAGATGAGGCCTATCAGAGACAGACAGTCTGGGGAGCACAGATATAACTGGCTGACTGACTGCTGCTGTCTGGGGAGCACAGATATAACTGGCTGACTGACTGACTGCTGCCTGAGCAGAGATGAGGCCTATCAGAGACAGGACAGTCTGGGGAGCACAGATATAACTGGCTGACTGACTGCTGCTGCCTGGGGAGCACAGATATAACTGGCTGACTGACTGACTGCTGCCTGAGCAGAGATGAGGCCTATCAGAGACAGGACAGTCTGGGGAGCACAGATATAACTGGCTGACTGACTGCTGCTGTCTGGGGAGCACAGATATAACTGGCTGACTGACTGACTGCTGCCTGAGCAGAGATGAGGCCTACAGACAGGACAGTCTGGGGAGCACAGATATAACTGGCTGGCTGACTGCTGCTGTCTGGGGAGCACAGATATAACTGGCTGACTGACTGCTGCTGTCTGGGGAGCACAGATATAACTGGCTGACTGACTGACTGCTGCCTGAGCAGAGAATGAGGCCTATCAGAGACAGGACAGTCTGGGGAGCACAGATATAACTGGCTGACTGACTGCTGCCTGAGCAGAGACGAGGCCTATCAAGACAGGACAGTCTGGGGAGCACAGATATAACTGGCTGACTGACTGCTGCTGTCTGGGGAGCACAGATATAACTGGCTGACTGACTGACTGCTGCCTGAGCAGAGATAGGCACAGACGGACGTCTGGGGAGCACAGATATAACTGGCTGACTGACTGCTGCTGTCTGGGGAGCACAGATATAACTGGCTGACTGACTGACTGCTGCCTGAGCAGAGATGAGGCCTATCAAGACAGGACAGTCTGGGGAGCACAGATATAACTGGCTGACTGACTGCTGCTGCCTGGGGAGCACAGATATAACTGGCTGACTGACTGACTGCTGCCTGAGCAGAGATAAGGCCTATCAGAGACAGGACAGTCTGGGGAGCACAGATATAACTGGCTGACTGACTGCTGCTGTCTGGGGAGCACAGATATAACTGGCTGACTGACTGACTGCTGCCTGAGCAGAGATGAGGCCTATCAGAGACAGGACAGTCTGGGGAGCACAGATATAACTGGCTGACTGACTGCTGCTGCCTGGGGAGCACAGATATAACTGGCTGACTGACTGCTGCTGTCTGGGGAGCACAGATATAACTGGCTGACTGCTGCTGCCTGAGCAGAGACGAGGCCTATCAGAGACAGGACAGTCTGGGGAGCACAGATATAACTGGCTGACTGACTGCTGCTGCCTGGGGAGCACAGATATAACTGGCTGGCTGACTGCTGCTGCCTGAGGCCAGATATAAGGCTGCTGACTGCTGCTGCCTGAGAGCACAGATATCTGGCGACTGACTGCTGCGTCTGGGGAGCACAGATATAACTGGCTGGCTGACTGCTGCTGTCTGAGGAGCACAGATATAACTGGCTGACTGACTGCTGCCTGAGCAAGCTATCGACAGGACGTCTGGGGAGCACAGATATAACTGGCTGACTGACTGCTGCTCTGAGCAGAGATGAGGCCTATCAGAGACAGCGACTGTCTGGGGAGCACAGATATAACTGGCTGACTGACTGCTGCAGTCTGGAGCACAGATGGCTGACTGACTGCTGCTGTCTGGGAGCACAGATATAACTGGCTGACTGACTGCTGCTGCCTGGGGAGCACAGATATAACTGGCTGGCTGACTGCTGCTGTCTGGGGAGCACAGATATAACTGGCTGACTGACTGCTGCTGTCTGGGGAGCACAGATATAACTGGCTGACTGACTGCTGCCTGAGCAGAGACGAGGCCTATCAGAGACAGGACAGTCTGGGGAGCACAGATATAACTGGCTGACTGACTGCTGCTGTCTGGGGAGCACAGATATAACTGGCTGACTGACTGCTGCTGCCTGGGGAGCACAGATATAACTGGCTGGCTGACTGCTGCTGTCTGGGGAGCACAGATATAACTGGCTGACTGACTGCTGCTGTCTGGGGAGCACAGATATAACTGGCTGACTGACTGCTGCTGTCTGGGGAGCACAGATATAACTGACTGACTGACTGCTGCTGTCT
The DNA here is from genome assembly GCF_020615455.1 of Coregonus clupeaformis. Classification (NCBI taxonomy): domain Eukaryota; kingdom Metazoa; phylum Chordata; class Actinopteri; order Salmoniformes; family Salmonidae; genus Coregonus; species Coregonus clupeaformis. The sequence continues at coordinate 101,032 of NW_025535245.1, read as the reverse complement.
GGGGAGCACAGATATAACTGGCTGGCTGACTGACTGCTGCTGTCTGGGGAGCACAGATATAACTGGCTGACTGACTGCTGCTGCCTGAGCAGAGATGAGGCCTATCAGAGACAGGACAGTCTGGGGAGCACAGATATAACTGGCTGACTGACTGCTGCTGCCTGGGGAGCACAGATATAACTGGCTGACTGACTGCTGCTGCCTGGGGAGCACAGATATAACTGGCTGACTGACTGCTGCCTGAGCAGAGATGAGGCCTATCAGAGACAGGACAGTCTGGGGAGCACAGATATAACTGGCTGACTGACTGCTGCTGTCTGGGGAGCACAGATATAACTGGCTGGCTGACTGCTGCTGCCTGAGCAGAGATGAGGCCTATCAGAGACAGGACAGTCTGGGGAGCACAGATATAACTGGCTGACTGACTGCTGCTGAGCAGAGACGAGGCCTATCATAGACAGGACAGTCTGGGGAGCACAGATATAACTGGCTGACTGACTGCTGCTGTCTGGGGAGCACAGATATAACTGGCTGACTGCTGCTGCCTGAGCAGAGACGAGGCCTATCATAGACAGGACAGTCTGGGGAGCACAGATATAACTGGCTGACTGACTGCTGCTGCCTGGGGAGCACAGATATAACTGGCTGGCTGACTGCTGCTGTCTGGGGAGCACAGATATAACTGGCTGGCTGACTGCTGCTGTCTGGGGAGCACAGATATAACTGGCTGACTGACTGCTGCTGTCTGGGGAGCACAGATATAACTGGCTGACTGACTGCTGCTGTCTGGGGAGCACAGATATAACTGGCTGACTGACTGCTGCTGCCTGGGGAGCACAGATATAACTGGCTGGCTGACTGCTGCTGCCTGGGGAGCACAGATATAACTGGCTGACTGACTGCTGCTGTCTGGGAGCACAGATATAACTGGCTGACTGACTGCTGCCGAGAGATGCCTGGGGAGCACAGATATAACTGGCTGACTGACTGCTGCTGCTGGGGAGCACAGATGGGCTGACACAGACATAACGGGACGGTCTGGGGAGCACAGATATAACTGGCTGACTGACTGCTGCCCTGAGCAGAGACGAGGCCTATCAGAGACAGGACAGTCTGGGGAGCACAGATATAACTGGCTGACTGACTGCTGCTGTCTGGGGAGCACAGATATAACTGGCTGACTGACTGCTGCTGTCTGGGGAGCACAGATATAACTGGCTGACTGACTGCTGCTGCCTGGGGAGCACAGATATAACTGGCTGACTGACTGCTGCTGCCTGAGCAGAGACGAGGCCTATCACAGACAGGACAGTCTGGGGAGCACAGATATAACTGGCTGACTGACTGCTGCTGCCTGGGGAGCACAGATATAACTGGCTGACTGACTGCTGCTGTCTGGGGAGCACAGATATAACTGGCTGACTGACTGCTGCTGTCTGGGGAGCAAAGATATAACTGGCTGACTGACTGCTGCTGCCTGAGCAGAGATGAGAGGATGACTTTAAGGAATTTAAAAATAATAACGTTTTCAAATAAAAACTAAGTAATATACACAACTGAAATATTTGATTATTTCACAGTAATTTACTGTTGTTCTATTGATGTCTACCCAATGTGGACCTGACAGAGACAATGGAATATTTTAATGTTTTGGCAATTGAATGTTCACTATTTTTGGCTTTGGTCACTTTACCCCTACCTACATGTACAAATTACCTTGACTAACCTGTACCCCAGCCCATTGACCCGGTACTGGTACCCCTGTATATAGCCTCATTATTACCTGGACTAACCTGTACCCCAGCCCATTGACTAGGTACTGGTACCCCTGTATATAGCCTCATTATTACCTTGACTAACCTGTACCCACACACATTGACTCAGTACCGGTACCCCTGTATATAGCCTCATTATTACCTGGACTAACCTGTACCCCAGCCCATTGACCCGGTACTGGTACCCCTGTATATAGCCTCATTATTACCTGGACTAACCTGTACCCCAGCCCATTGACCCGGTACCGGTACCCCTGTATATAGCCTCATTATTACCTGGACTAACCTGGACCCCCACATTGACTAGGTACTGGTACCCCCTGTATATAGCCTCATTATTACCTGGACTAACCTGTACCCCCACACATTGACTAGGTACCGGTACCCCCTGTATATAGCCTCATTATTACCTTGACTAACCTGTACCCCAGCCCATTGACTAGGTACTGGTACCCCCTGTATATAGCCTCATTATTACCTGGACTAACCTGTACCCCAGCCCATTGACTAGGTACTGGTACCCCCTGTATATAGCCTCATTATTACCTTGACTACCCTGTACCCCCACACATTGACTAGGTACCGTACCCCCTGTATATAGCCTCATTATTACCTGGACTAACCTGTACCCCAGCCCATTGACTAGGTACTGGTACCCCCTGTATATAGCCTCATTATTACCTTGACTAACCTGTACCCCCACATTGACCCTGTACTGGTACCCCCTGTATATAGCCTCATTATTACCTGGACTAACCTGTACCCCCACACATTGACTAGGTACTGGTACCCCCTGTATATAGCCTCATTATTACCTGGACTAACCTGTACCCCCAGCCCATTGACTAGGTACTGGTACCCCCTGTATATAGCCTCATTATTACCTGGACTAACCTGTACCCCCAGCCCATTGACTAGGTACCGGTACCCCCTGTATATAGCCACGGTATCACCTGGACTAACCTGTACCCCCACATTGACTAGGTACTGGTACCCCCTGTATATAGCCTCATTATTACCTGGACTAACCTGTACCCCCACACATTGACTAGGTACTGGTACCCCCTGTATATAGCCTCATTATTACCTGGACTAACCTGTACCCCCACATTGACTAGGTACTGGTACCCCCTGTATATAGCCTCATTATTACCTTGACTAACCTGTACCCCATCCCATTGACTAGGTACTGGTACCCCCTGTATATAGCCTCATTATTACCTGGACTAACCTGTTCCCCACATTGACTAGGTACCGGTACCCCCTGTATATAGCCTCGTTATTACCTGGACTAACCTGTACCCCCACATTGACTAGGTACCGGTACCCCTGTATATAGCCTCATTATTACCTGGACTAACCTGTACCCACACATTGATTAGGTACCGGTACCCCCTGTATATAGCCTCATTATTACCTTGACTAACCTGTACCCCCCCACATTGACTAGGTACTGGTACCCCCTGTATATAGCCTCATTATTACCTTGACTAACCTGTACCCCCACACATTGACTAGGTACCGGTACCCCCTCTATATAGCCTCATTATTACCTGGACTAACCTGTACCCCCACATTGACTAGGTACTGGTACCCCTGTATATAGCCTCATTATTACCTGGACTAACCTGTACCCCAGCCCATTGACTAGGTACCGGTACCCCCTGTATATAGCCTCATTATTACCTGGACTAACCTGTACCCCCACACATTGACTAGGAACTGGTACCCCCTGTATATAGCCTCATTATTACCTGGACTAACCTGTACCCCCACATTGACTAGGTACTGGTTCCCCCTGTATATAGCCTCATTATTACCTGGACTAACCTGTACCCCAGCCCATTGACTAGGTACTGGTACCCCCTGTATATAGCCTCATTATTACCTGGACTAACCTGTACCCCAGCCCATTGACTAGGTACTGGTACCCTGTATATAGCCTCATTATTACCTGGACTAACCTGTACCCCCCATTGACTAGGTCTGGTACCCCCTGTATATAGCCTCATTATTACCTGGACTAACCTGTACCCCAGCCCATTGACTAGGTACTGGTACCCCTGTATATAGCCTCATTATTACCTGGACTAACCTGTACCCCAGCCCATTGACTAGGTACTGGTACCCCCTGTATATAGCCTCATTATTACCTGGACTAACCTGTACCCCCCCACATTGACTAGGTACTGGTACCCCCTGTATATAGCCTCATTATTACCTGGACTAACCTGTACCCCAGCCCATTGACTAGGTACTGGTACCCCCTGTATATAGCCTCATTATTACCTGGACTAACCTGTACCCCCCCACATTGACCCGGTACCGGTACCCCCTGTATATAGCCTCATTATTACCTGGACTAACCTGTACCCCAGCCCATTGACTAGGTACTGGTACCCCACCTGTATATAGCCTCATTATTACCTGGACTAACCTGTACCCCCACATTGACTAGGTACTGGTACCCCCTGTATATAGCCTCATTATTACCTGGACTAACCTGTACCCCACATTGACTAGGTACTGGTACCCCTGTATATAGCCTCATTATTACCTGGACTAACCTGTACCCCCGCCCATTGACTCGGTACTGGTACCCCCTGTATATAGCCTCATTATTACCTGGACTAACCTGTACCCCCCACATTGACCCGGTACCGGTACCCCTGTATATAGCCTCATTATTACCTGGACTAACCTGTACCCCAGCCCATTGACCCGGTACTGGTACCCCTTGTATATAGCCTCATTATTACCTGGACTAACCTGTACCCCACAGCATTGACTAGGTACTGGTACCCACTGTATATAGCCTCATTATTACCTGGACTAACCTGTACCCCCGCCACATTGACTAGGTACTGGTATCTCCTGTATATAGCCTCATTATTACCTGGACTAACCTGTACCCCAGCCCATTGACTAGGTACTGGTACCCCCTGTATATAGCCTCATTATTACCTTGACTAACCTGTACCCCAGCCCATTGACTAGGTACTGGTACCCCCTGTATATAGCCTCATTATTACCTGGACTAACCTGTACCCCAGCCCATTGACTAGGTACTGGTACCCCCTGTATATAGCCTCATTATTACCTGGACTAACCTGTACCCCAGCACATTGACTAGGTACTGCGTACCTCCTGTATATAGCCTCATTATTACCTTGACTAACCTGTACCCCACCCATTGACTCGGTACTGGTACCCCCTGTATATAGCCTCATTATTACCTGGACTAACCTGTACCCCCACATTGACTAGGTACTGGTACCCCCTGTATATAGCCTCATTATTACCTGGACTAACCTGTACCCCAACCCATTGACTAGGTACTGGTACCCCCTGTATATAGCCTCATTATTACCTGGACTAACCTGTACCCCCAGCCCATTGACTAGGTACTGGTACCCCCTGTATATAGCCTCATTATTACCTGGACTAACCTGTACCCCCCCCACATTGACCAGGTACCGGTACCCCTGTATATAGCCACATTATTACCTGGACTAACCTGTACCCCACATTGACTAGGTACTGGTACCCCCTGTATATAGCCTCATTATTACCTGGACTAACCTGTACCCCCACACATTGACTAGGTACTGGTACCCCCTGTATATAGCCTCATTATTACCTGGACTAACCTGTACCCCAGCCCATTGACTAGGTACTGGTACCCCCTGTATATAGCCTCATTATTACCTTGACTAACCTGTACCCCAGCCCATTGACTAGGTACTGGTACCCCCTGTATATAGCCTCATTATTACCTGGACTAACCTGTACCCCACATTGACTAGGTACTGGTACCCCCTGTATATAGCCTCGTTATTACCTGGACTAACCTGTACCCCAATTGACTAGGTACCGGTACCCCCTGTATATAGCCTCATTATTACCTGGACCAACCTGTACCCCCCACATTGACTAGGTACCGGTACCCCTGTATATAGCCTCATTATTACCTTGACTAACCTGTACCCCCCCATTGACTAGGTACTGGTACCCCCTGTATATAGCCTCATTATTACCTTGACTAACCTGTACCCCAGCCCATTGACTAGGTACCGGTACCCCCTCTATATAGCCTCATTATTACCTGGACTAACCTGTACCCCCACACATTGACTAGGTACTGGTACCCCCTGTATATAGCCTCATTATTACCTGGACTAACCTGTACCCCAGCCCATTGACTAGGTACCGGTACCCCCTGTATATAGCCTCATTATTACCTGGACTAACCTGTACCCCAACACATTGACTAGGTAACTGGTACCCCCTGTATATAGCCTCATTATTACCTGGACTAACCTGTACCCCCCACATTGACTAGGTACTGGTTCCCCCTGTATATAGCCTCATTATTACCTGGACTAACCTGTACCCCAGCCCATTGACTAGGTACTGGTACCCCCTGTATATAGCCTCATTATTACCTGGACTAACCTGTACCCCAGCCCATTGACTAGGTACTGGTACCCCTGTATATAGCCTCATTATTACCTGGACTAACCTGTACCCCCATTGACTAGGTACTGGTACCCCTGTATATAGCCTCATTATTACCTGGACTAATCTGTACCCCCAGCCCATTGACTAGGTACTGGTACCCCCTGTATATAGCCTCATTATTACCTGGACTAACCTGTACCCCCAGCCCATTGACTAGGTACTGGTACCCCTGTATATAGCCTCATTATTACCTGGACTAACCTGTACCCCACCATTGACTAGGTACTGGTACCCTGTATATAGCCTCATTATTACCTGGACTAACCTGTACCCCAGCCCATTGACTAGGTACTGGTACCCCTGTATATAGCCTCATTATTACCTGGACTAACCTGTACCCCCACATTGACCCGGTACGGTACCCCTGTATATAGCCTCATTATTACCTGGACTAACCTGTACCCCAGCCCATTGACTAGGTACTGGTACCCCTGTATATAGCCTCATTATTACCTGGACTAACCTGTACCCCCACATTGACTAGGTACTGGTACCCCCTGTATATAGCCTCATTATTACCTGGACTAACCTGTACCCCCACCCATTGACTAGGTACTGGTACCCCTGTATATAGCCTCATTATTACCTGGACTAACCTGTACCCCCCACATTGACCCGGTACTGGTACCCCCTGTATATAGCCTCATTATTACCTGGACTAACCTGTACCCCCACATTGACTAGGTACTGGTACCCCCTGTATATAGCCTCATTATTACCTGGACTAACCTGTACCCCCACATTGACTAGGTACTGGTACCCCCTGTATATAGCCTCATTATTACCTGGACTAACCTGTACCCCCACATTGACTAGGTACTGGTACCCCCTGTATATAGCCTCATTATTACCTGGACTAACCTGTACCCCCACATTGACTAGGTACTGGTACCCCCTGTATATAGCCTCATTATTACCTGGACTAACCTGTACCCCAGCCCATTGACTCGGTACTGGTACCCCTGTATATAGCCTCATTATTACCTGGACTAACCTGTACCCCAGCCCATTGACTAGGTACTGGTACCCCCTGTATATAGCCTCATTATTACCTGGACTAACCTGTACCCCCCACATTGACTAGGTACTGGTACCCCCTGTATATAGCCTCATTATTACCTGGACTAACCTGTACCCCAGCCCATTGACTAGGTACTGGTATCTCCTGTATATAGCCTCATTATTACCTGGACTAACCTGTACCCCAGCCCATTGACTAGGTACTGGTACCCCTGTATATAGCCTCATTATTACCTGGACTAACCTGTACCCCCCATTAGACTAGGTACTGGTACCCCTGTATATAGCCTCATTATTACCTGGACTAACCTGTACCCCAGCCCATTGACTAGGTACTGGTACCCCTGTATATAGCCTCATTATTACCTGGACTAACCTGTACCCCCACACATTGACTAGGTACTGGTACCCCTGTATATAGCCTCATTATTACCTGGACTAACCTGTACCCCAGCCCATTGACTAGGTACTGGTACCCCCTGTATATAGCCTCATTATTACCTGGACTAACCTGTACCCCAGCCCATTGACTAGGTACTGGTACCCCCTGTATATAGCCTCATTATTACCTGGACTAACCTGTACCCCAGCCCATTGACTAGGTACTGGTACCCCTGTATATAGCCTCATTATTACCTGGACTAGCCTGTACCCCAGCCCATTGACTAGGTACTGGTACCCCTGTATATAGCCTCATTATTACCTGGACTAACCTGTACCCCCCATTGACTAGGTACTGGTACCCCCTGTATATAGCCTCATTATTACCTGGACTAACCTGTACCCCCACATTGACTAGGTACTGGTACCCCCTGTATATAGCCTCATTATTACCTGGACTAACCTGTACCCCAGCCCATTGACTAGGTACTGGTACCCCTGTATATAGCCTCATTATTACCTGGACTAACCTGTACCCCAGCCCATTGACTAGGTACTGGTACCCCCTGTATATAGCCTCATTATTACCTGGACTAACCTGTACCCCACACATTGACTAGGTACTGGTACCCCTGTATATAGCCTCATTATTACCTGGACTAACCTGTACCCCAGCCCATTGACGAGGTACTGGTACCCCCTGTATATAGCCTCATTATTACCTGGACTAACCTGTACCCCAGCCCATTGACTAGGTACTGGTACCCCCTGTATATAGCCTCATTATTACCTTGACTAACCTGTACCCCCACATTGACTAGGTACTGGTACCCCTGTATATAGCCTCATTATTACCTGGACTAACCTGTACCCCAGCCCATTGACTAGGTACTGGTACCCCTGTATATAGCCTCATTATTACCTGGACTAACCTGTACCCCAGCCCATTGACTAGGTACTGGTACCCCCTGTATATAGCCTCATTATTACCTGGACTAACCTGTACCCCAGCCCATTGACTAGGTACTGGTATCTTCTATATATAGCCTCATTATTACCTGGACTAACCTGTACCCCAGCCCATTGACTAGGTACTGGTACCCCCTGTATATAGCCTCATTATTACCTTGACTAACCTGTACCCCCCCACATTGACTAGGTACTGGTACCCCCTGTATATAGCCTCATTATTACCTGGACTAACCTGTACCCCAGCCCATTGACTAGGTACTGGTACCCCTGTATATAGCCTCATTATTACCTGGACTAACCTGTACCCCAGCCCATTGACTAGGTACTGGTACCCCCTGTATATAGCCTCATTATTACCTGGACTAACCTGTACCCCAGCCCATTGACTAGGTACTGGTACCCCTGTATATAGCCTCATTATTACCTGGACTAACCTGTACCCCCCCCACATTGACTAGGTACTGGGTACCCCCTGTATATAGCCTCATTATTACCTGGACTAACCTGTACCCCCCCACATTGACTAGGTACTGGTACCCCCTGTATATAGCCTCATTATTACCTGGACTAACCTGTACCCCAGCCCATTGACTAGGTACTGGTACCCCCTGTATATAGCCTCATTATTACCTGGACTAACCTGTACCCCCACATTGACCCGTGCACCGGTACCCCCTGTATATAGCCTCATTATTACCTGGACTAACCTGTACCCCAGCCCATTGACCCGGTACTGGTACCCCTTGTATATAGCCTCATTATTACCTGGACTAACCTGTACCCCAGCCCATTGACTAGGTACTGGTACCCAATGTATATAGCCTCATTATTACCTGGACTAACCTGTACCCCAGCCCATTGACTAGGTACTGGTATCTCCTGTATATAGCCTCATTATTACCTGGACTAACCTGTACCCCAGCCCATTGACTAGGTACTGGTACCCCCTGTATATAGCCTCATTATTACCTGGACTAACCTGTACCCCAGCCCATTGACTAGGTACTGGTACCCCTGTATATAGCCTCATTATTACCTGGACTAACCTGTACCCCAGCCCATTGACTAGGTACCGGTACCCCCTGTATATAGCCTCATTATTACCTGGACTAACCTGTACCCCCCATTGACTAGGTACTGGTACCCCTGTATATAGCCTCATTATTACCTGGACTAACCTGTACCCCCACATTGACCCGGTACCGGTACCCCTGTATATAGCCTCATTATTACCTGGACTAACCTGTACCCCAGCCCATTGACTAGGTACTGGTACCCCCTGTATATAGCCTCATTATTACCTGGACTAACCTGTACCCCAGCCCATTGACTAGGTACTGGTACCCCTGTATATAGCCTCATTATTACCTGGACTAACCTGTACCCCCACATTGACTAGGTACTGGTACCCCCTGTATATAGCCTCATTATTACCTTGACTAACCTGTACCCCCCCACATTGACCCGGTACCGGTACCCCCTGTATATAGCCTCATTATTACCTGGACTAACCTGTACCCCAGCCCATTGACTAGGTACTGGTATCTCCTGTATATAGCCTCATTATTACCTGGACTAACCTGTACCCCCACATTGACTAGGTACTGGTACCCCCTGTATATAGCCTCATTATTACCTGGACTAACCTGTACCCCAGCCCATTGACTAGGTACTGGTACCCCTGTATATAGCCTCATTATTACCTGGACTAACCTGTACCCCACATTGACTAGGTACTGGTACCCCTTGTATATAGCCTCATTATTACCTGGACTAACCTGTACCCCCCCACATTGACTAGGTACCGGTACCCCCTGTATATAGCCTCATTATTACCTGGACTAACCTGTACCCCCCCAGCCCATTGACTAGGTACTGGTACCCCCTGTATATAGCCTCATTATTACCTGGACTAACCTGTACCCCAGCCCATTGACCCGGTACCGGTACCCCCTGTATATAGCCTCATTATTACCTGGACTAACCTGTACCCCAGCCCATTGACTAGGTACCGGTACCCCCTGTATATAGCCTCATTATTACCTGGACTAACCTGTACCCCAGCCCATTGACTAGGTACCGGTACCCCCTGTATATAGCCTCATTATTACCTGGACTAACCTGTACCCCAGCCCATTGACTAGGTACTGGTACCCCCTGTATATAGTCTCATTATTACCTGGACTAACCTGTACCCCAGCCCATTGACTAGGTACTGGTACCCCCTGTATATAGCCTCATTATTACCTGGACTAACCTGTACCCCAGCCCATTGACTCGGTACCGGTACCCCCTGTATATAGCCTCATTATTACCTGGACTAACCTGTACCCCCACATTGACCCGGTACTGGGACCCCCTGTATATAGCCTCATTATTGTTATTTTATTGTGTTAGTTTTTATTTAATTTTTTACTTTTATTTAATTTAGTATTTTCTTAACTCTATTTCTTGAACTGCATTGTTCGTTAAGGGCTTGTAAGTCAGCATTTCACGGTAAGGTCAACACCTGTTGTATTCGGTGCATGTGACAAATAAAATTTGATTTGATTTGAAATCATTGTAACGTCATTATTTCATAATGCATTTCATTTTTTTTTTACTCTATCGAAATCGAAAACCGTGATTATTTTTTAATAACCGAAACCGGACCGACCTCAAAAAGCAGTAATCGCTCAGCACTACAGGCCAGTAATGTGGAGCGAATGCAATGTTGCTGATCCTCTGTGTTTTCCAATGTGTGTGTTTCAGGGTGATACTTCTGGTGACTACCGTAAGGCCCTCCTCCTGCTCTGTGGTGGCGATGACGCGTAACCGTGGCGATGACCCCTGAAGGGGGGCGGGACCCGGAGAGACCTCCGCTCTGACTGGCCCCTCTAGCGGTCAATCACTCTCTGAGTCCCGTGTCAGCCAATAGGAGAGCTCTGCTGGCCCCAGTGCAGCCCTGTGATAGGTTATGAGTGATAAGACTTTAACCCTGTGTGTTTCTGTCAGGTAGCTAACATCCTTTCAGCTTTACTCTGCTTCAGATCTACAGCATTAAAGTCATATTAATGCCAGAAGTCATTTTATATATATCAGTAATGTAACAACCAAAGACTGTTTTAATGTTTTACTGTTTGTAAGGCAACACTGAAGACGTAATAAAGGTTTTAATAGCAGGTTTGTAGTGAGACGTGTCTGTCTGTGTCTGTGTAGTGAGATCACATGGTCACTAGGAGACACAACTGTTTAAACTTTTATTCATTGATCCGTAGTTTGAGGTTTTATTGTGATTACAACAACACATGATACGCAGTCATCTAAAATAACATCTGACAGACAAACAAACAACTACATTCAATTCAAGAAGTACACTGAAATTCTAATTCTCTACAATTCATTTCAATGAGGAACATTTCTAATTGGACTTGGGTTTACATTCTCAATTGACTGCAATTGAAATGGTATTGACCCCAACCCTGATTATCTCTGCTTTTGTAAAACCTCAATTCTTGACTGTCGCTACTTTTCAGGACTGATACGCACACACAGGATCATCGGGTTTAGGCGAGTGCCCCGTTTATTGTCTGGCAGTAAAGCACACGACGTAGGTGTTGAAGTTAGAATCAGACCGTTATGAATGAACATTCCTCCAGCTCCGTCTTCACCATAATAATCATTAACGGAAGGGAACTCAAACATGGCAGCCAAGGTGAACTGGACACCAGACCAATACCAGTTTATACCAGGAGAGGGACTGGACACCAGACCAATACCAGTTTATACCAGGAGAGGGACTGGACACCAGACCAATACCAGTTTATACCAGGAGAGGGACTGGACACCAGTCCAATACCAGTTTATACCAGGAGAGGGACTGGACACCAGACCAATACCAGTTTATACCAGGAGAGGGACTGGACACCAGACCAATACCAGTTTATACCAGGATAGGGACTGGACACCAGACCAATACCAGTTTATACCAGGAGAGGGACTGGACACCAGACCAATACCAGTTTATACCAGGAGAGGGACTGGACACCAGACCAATACCAATTTATACCAGGATAGGGACTGGACACCAGACCAATACCAGTTTATACCAGGAGAGGGACTGGACACCAGACCAATACCAGTTTATACCAGGAGAGGGACTGGACACCAGACCAATACCAGTTTATACCAGGAGAGGGACTGGACACCAGACCAATACCAGTTTATACCAGCAGAGGGAGTGGACACCAGACCAATACCAGTTTATACCAGCAGAGGGACTGAAAGGCCCCAGAGTCTGCAACACAACTAAGCAAGGGGCACCACCAAACATATGGAAGAAGGTACTCTGGTCAGATGAGACTAAAATTGAGCTTTTTGGCCATCAAGGAAAACGCTATGTCTGGCGCAAACCCAACACCTCTCATCACCCCGAGAACACCATCCCCACAGTGAAGCATGGTGGGGATGCTGTGGGGATGTTTTTAATTGGCAGGGACTGGGAAACTGCTCAGAATTGAAGGAATGATGGATGGCGCTAAATACAGGGAAATTCTTGAGGGAAACCTGTTTCAGTCTTCCAGAGATTTGAGACTGGGACGGAGGTTCACCTTCCAGCAGGGCAATGACCCTTAGCATACTGCTAAAGCAACACTTGAGTGGTTTAAGGGGAAACATTTAAATGTCTTGGAATGGCCTAGTCAAAGCCCAGACCTCAATCCAATTGAGAATCTGTGGTATGACTTAAAGATTGCTGTACAACAGCGGAACCCATCCAACTTGAAGGAGCTGGAGCAGTTTTGCCTTGAAGAATGGGCAAAAATCCCAGTGGCTAGATGTGCCAAGCTTATAGAGACATACCCCAAGAGATTTGAATAGTTATGCACGCTCAAGTTTTCAGTTTTTTTGTCTTATTTCTTATAATAAAAAAAGCCGCACTGAAGTCTAACAAGACAGCTCCCACAATCTTTTTATCATCAATTTTTCTCAGCCAATCATCAGTCATTTGTGTAAGTGCTTGTTGAATGTCTTTCCCTATAAGCATGCTGAAAGTCTGTTGTCAATTTGTCTACTGTAAAATAGCATTGTATCTGGTCAAACACCATTTTTTCAAAAGTTTACTAAGGGTTGGTAACAGGCTGATTGGTCGGCTATTTGAGCCAGTAAAGGGGGCTTTACTATTCTTGGGTAGCGGAATGACTTTTGCTTCCCTCCAGGCCTGAGGGCACACACTTTCTAGTAGGCTTAAAATGAAGATATGGCAAATAGGAGTGGCAATATCGTCTGCTATTATCCTCAGTAAATTTCCATCCAAGTTGTCAGACCCCGGTGGCTTCTCATTGTTGATAGACAACAATACTTTTTTTCACCTCTTCCACATTCACTTTACGGAATTCAAAATTACAATGCTAGTCTTTCATAATTTGTTCAGTTATACTTGGATGTGTAGTGTTGGCATTTGTTGCTGGCATGTCATGCCTAAGTTTGCTAATCTTGCCAATGAAAAAAATCATTAACGTCGTTGGCAATATCAGTGGGTTTTGTGATGAATGAGCCATCTGATTCAATGAATGATGGAGCTGAGTTTGCCTTTTTGCCCAAAATTTAATGTAAGGTGCTCCAAAGCTTTTTACTTACATTATTTGTATAATTTTTCATTGTTCCATATTATAGTTTCTTCTTCTTTTTATTCAGTTTAGTCACAGGATTTCTCAATTTGCCAATCAGTTGTGCAGCCAGACTTATTTGCCATTCCTTTTGCCTCATCCTCTCAACCATACCATTTTTCTATTCCTCATCAATCCATGGGGATTTAACAGTTTTTACAGTCATTTTCTTAATGGGTGCTTATTAGTAACTGGAATAAGCAATTTCATAAATGTGTCAAGTGCAGCGTCTGGTTGCTCCTCATTACACACCACAGACCAGCAAATATTCTTTACATCATCAACATAGGAATCACTACAAAACGTATTGTATGACCTCTTATACACTATATTAGGCCCAGACTTTGGAACTTTCGTTTTCCTGGATATGGCTACAATATTGTGATCACTACATCCGATGGATTTGGAAACTGCTTTAGAGCAAATTTCGGCAGCATTAGTAAAGATGTGATCAATACATGTTGAGGATTTCCTTCATGTGCTGTTTGTAACTACCCTGGTAGGTTGACTGATAACCTGAACCAGGTTGCAGGCACTAGTTACAGTTTGAAGCTTTCTCTTGAGTGGGCAGCTTGATGAAAGCCAGTCAATATTGAAATCACCCAGAAAATATACCTCTCTGTTGATATCACATACATTATCAAGCATTTCACATATTATCCAGATACTGACTGTTAGCACTTGGTGGTCTATAGCAGCTTCCCACCAGAATGGGCTTTAGGTGAGGCAGATGAACCTGTAGCCATATTACTTCAACAGTATTTAACATGAGATCCTCTCTAAGCTTTACAGGAATGTGGTTCTGAATATAAACAGCCACACCGCCCCCATTGGCATTTCTGTATTTTCTGTAGATGTTATAACCATGTATTGCTACCACTGTATCAAAGGTATTATCTAAGTAAATAAGTCCTTGTCTCAACACAGCCTTGAAATGCATGGACAGAGTCCAGGAGCCAAGATGATTTGGATGGACTTCGTCATTCCTGTAGAGCATCTTCTGTTTCCAGAAGGTGTCAAAGTTATCTATAAAAGTGATTCCAACAGAGCTACAGTAATATTTTAGCCAGGTGTGTAATTCCAGTAGCCTGCTGAATCTTTCAAACCCCACGATGGTACTTGACCTGAAATAATTGGCTGCTTTTTGGAATCTTTCAGTACTAGAATCAGTTCTTTAAGATACATTTTCAGAAGTTCCGAGCCCTCCAAGCTAGCCCTCCGAGCTAGACCCCACATGGACAACGACAGCGTCAGCTCCCGGCATCTGTCGTAGAACGGTTGGAAGCAGCCTTGTAATGTCTCTGTACTCGTGCTCCAGGAGAGCACAGGGTTTTTGCCCGGGAACCATGTTGTTTCTTACCATATAACTGCTGATGACGACAGCTGGTGCAATGGCTGAGGAGGTCCGGCCGTTCTTTCGCCTCGAGTGGTTTCGCCGTGGGGCCCGATAGACCCAAGCCAGCTGTAGTATCCATCATGGATGCTGAATGAGCTGGAGTCTCGGACAGCCTCATGATCTGATGAGGGTGGGAGCTCTGAGGAGCTGAACCCGAGGCAGAAGCCGCCGGAGAGGGAGAGAACAGAGGACGAAGGCGCAGTTACCTCAGGATCCGATCTCGAATCGGAAGCCCCCAGGGAAGAAGTCTCCGGAACCTCTGTATCCAAGGCGACCATTTAAATAATATTTGTCTTGACTTTAGTAACATAACTCAACTGATTGCAAACCCACACGGATTAAAGTAAAAACATCCAGCAAACTCCTCACTGATTTACCTAAATTCTGACAAATAGCACCCACAAGTACTTGTCAAGTGGTGTCTTTGCTAATGATCACAGTGATCACTGCCCTATTGCATGTCATAGATACCAAACAGATTAACTGTCACAAACGAGACTCCCGCTGTTCCTCCTGCTCACCACCAGAGGGAACCCTCTCCTGAGTATTAAACCCCTGAACTACATTTCTCACATACCTGGCTCTGATTACCGTTGCACCTGACTCCCATCAGTAGACTATTTAGGTGCTCTCAAACTCTCTCTCTTTGCGAAGTCTTGTTTACCCTGGTGATCCTTTCTGAGCGTTTTCGCCTGTGTCTGTCTGCCCGTGGATTTACTCTGGACTGTTTTTCCCTCCTTGATTCTTTGCTGCCTGCCCTGGACTATATTCTTTACTGGACTGATTTTGGTAAGCTTGCTGCCTGCCCTGACCTTATGTCTGTACCTGGATTACGAGTTGCCTTATCCCTACTGTTGTGTCTGCTGGCGATTGACCCTGTTTGTACGACCCAGATTGTAATAAAACTGCAAATGGATCCTCACTCTCCTGGAGCGTCATTACAGAAGACTTCGCCAACACACGATCCAGCAGCTCTGGTTCAGATGTCCACGGAGATCTCCACTCAAGCTCACCAACTCGCCATTCATCAACAGCAGCTAACCCATTTAACTACAGTAACAGAGGAACTCGTCAGGGACGCTACAGAGGTTGCCGGTGTCGCTAACGAACCCAGCCCCTCCTCCACCGAACGCGAGTGTGGGCGCTTCTCCACCACCGTCACTCACAGTTAACCCACGTCTGGCTCTCCCTGATAAGTTCGACGGCAACCCAACTAAAAGTAAGGGATTTCTACTGCAATGTTCATTATTCATTGATCAACAACCAGCTATGTATGTCACCGATGCCAGCAAGATTTCCTTGGTATGCTCACTCCTCGCTGACAAGGCGTTAGAGTGGGTGACGGCGGTTTGGAGAGAGGATGGCACTGCTTTTCCATCGTTTGGTACCTTTCTTCAACGCTTCCGGGAAATATTTGAACACCCGGAGGGAGGTATGAGAGCTGATGACCGACTACTTGCGTTGAGCCAGGGCAGGAATACCGCAGCAGAATATGCTTTGACATTTCGCACTCTAGCAGCTCAAACCGACTGGGTGGAGAGCACACTTAAACTGCTCTTTCGCAAGGGACTCAGCTTGGAGTTGCAATCCGAACTGGCCTGCCGAGATGAAGGGAAATCGCTGAATCAATTCATCGAACTAACCATTCAGATTGACAATCTGATTCGTTCACGTCGTCCACTCAGAACGGTACCCACCAGCACACAATACCCGGTCACTCTGTCTCAAACTGAACCCATGCAGCTCGGATATACTCACCTGACTCCGGAAGAACGAGAACGCCGCATACGTCAACATCTCTGCCTCTATTGTGGTCAACCGGGCCATCTGAGGGCGTTTTTGCCCCACAAGACCACCTCCTCGTAATCCCCTCTTCGGTGAGTCCTTGTGTTCAAGCACATCATTCCAGTTCTTGCATCAAAGTACCTATAGTATTATCTCTAGAGGGCAATCATATATCCACATCAGCTCTATTAGACTCAGGAGCAGCCGGGAACTTTATGTCTCACGAATTTGCCCAACAACAACAACTCCCATTAATCTCCTGTAACTCTCAATTGGCAGTGGAGGCGCTAGATGGACGGCCTCTCGGCGATGGGAGGGTCCTGCACACCACCGTGGACCTTCAACTACAGACCGGTACCCTTCACACTGAGGTAATTCGTTTCTACGTCATCTCATCACCTCATAACCCGGTTATTCTTGGACTCCCCTGGCTACGTCAACATAATCCCCTCATCTCATGGAGGGAGGGTCGTATCATCAAATGGGACCCGTCATGTCACTCCAACTGCTTAACTGGCAGCCCTTCACTCTCCATTCAGACCGTCACGCTAAAGGACGAGCCGGTCCTTTTCCCCACTCTTCCCATTGAATACTCTGACCTCATCGAAGCTTTTAGCAAGACCAAGGCGATGGAACTCCCCCCCACCGATCAAGCGACTGTTCCATCGAACTATTACCAGGCACAACACCACCTAAGGGCCGAATCTTCCCCCTATCACAACCCGAATCAGAAGCCATGAACAACTACATCGAGGAGGAACTTTCGAAGGGGTTCATTAGAACGTCGACATCACCTGCAGCCTCTGGCTTCTTCTTTGTTAAAAAAAAGACGGTGGCCTACGCCCTTGTATCGACTACCGGGGTCTCAACGACATCACCGTCAAGTTTCGATATCCTTTACCGCTGGTACCAGCTGCCCTAGAACAACTCCGCAAAGCCAAGTACTTCTCCAAACTGGACCTCCGCAGCGCCTACAATCTCATTCGCATCCGGGACGGTGATGAATGGAAGACAGCCTTCTCTACCAGCACTGGGCACTATGAGTATTTGGTGATGCCTTTCGGGCTGTCCAATAGTCCGTCCGTATTTCAGTCGTTTATCAATGACGTCTTCGGGACATGCTTAATCGTTGGGTAATTGTTTACATCGATGACATTCTCGTCTATTCCAACACCTATGAGGAACACGTGCAACACGTGAGAACAGTATTACAACGACTCATTGATCACCAATTATACGCCAAAGCAGAGAAGTGCGAATTTCACCAGACTTCCACGTCTTTCTTGGGCTACATCATCAACCAGGAGGGAGTCGCCATGGACGAGAAGAAGGTCAAGGCCGTTCTAGACTGGCCACTGCCAGTAACCTTAAAGGAGTTACAACGCTTCTGGGATTTGCGAACTTCTACCAACGCTTCATCAGGAATTTCAGCTCGGTAGCCTCTCCCTTAACCTCTATGACTAAGAGAAATGCACCACACCTCACCTGGTCAACTACAGCACAGGAGGCTTTCGCAGAACTCAAGTCACGTTTCACATCTGCCCCCATCCTCCACCACCCTAATCCTGAAATCCCGTTTACAGTTGAGGTGGACGCTTCTAATACGGGCATTGGAGCCATCCTCTCACAGCGGCACGGATCCCCACTCAAGCTCTATCCGTGCGCCTATTACTCCCGCAAACTTAGTCCAGCCGAACAGAACTACGACGTCGGAAACCGAGAACTGTTGGCCATGAAAGCAGCTATGGAGGAGTGGCGTCATTGGCTGGAGGGAGCTAAACACCCGTTTGTGATTCTAACTGACCACAAGAATCTGGAATACTTGCGATCTGCCAAGAGACTGAATCCCAGACAAGCGAGGTGGGCTCTCTTCTTTACACGATTTGTCTTCACCGTTACCTATCGTCCCGGTTCAAAGAACACCAAAGCAGACGCATTATCACGCCAACACGACGGTGTAGTTCCCACTGAATCCAAGGAAACCCTGCTTCCTGAGTCATTAATCGTGGCCCTATTCAGTGGGACATCATGACAGAGCTCACCCAGGCCAATTCACAAAAGACCCCTCCTCCCGAATGCCCCCTAACAAAACTTTTGTACCTCAGGATCTCTGTCAGAAAGTGCTACAGCAAGTTCACTCCGTACTCAGCTCCGGTCATCCTGGAATCGCTGCCACTGTTCACCTGCTTCAGAACAGCTTTTGGTGGCCAACCTTGCGGGCAGACACAATAAAATTCATTAACGAATGCACCACCTGTAACACAAGCAAACATCTCAGACAACTACCATCGGGCCTACTGCAACCACTGCCAGTTCCCCACCGACCATGGTCCCATCTTGCCATAGACTTTATTACCGATCTTCCCAAGTCCAATGGGAACACCACAATACTCACTGTCATAGATCGCTTCTCCAAGGCCTGCCGGTTGATTCCACTTCCCAAACTGCCCACAGCATTGGAAACAGCCGAACTCATGTGCAACCTTGTGTTTCGCTTCTATGGCCTGCCTGAGGACATCGTGGTCGGACCGGGGGCCCCAATTCACATCCAGAGTATGGTCAGCATTCTTCCAACAACTCAACATCAACATTAGCCTCACTTCAGGATATCACCCACAATCTAATGGTCAGACAGAACGCCTCAATCAGGAGATCACCCGGTTTCTCAGAGCCTACTGTCATCAGAACCAAGCAGACTGGAGTCGATTCCTCATGTGGGCGGAGTATGCACAGAACTCACTCCAGAAACCCTCCACCGGTCTAACTCCATTCCAATGTGTAATGGGCTTCCAACCTCCCCTATTTCCATGGTCAGGGGAACCCACCGAGGTACCCTCTGTCAACGACTGGCTCCAGAGAAGCGAGGACATCTGGAGTCAGGCTCACACCCACTTGCTACGTGCTGTCAGGAGACAGAAGTTGCAGGCCAATCGTCACCGTCGCCCCAATCCCGAATATACTCCAGGTCAATGGGTCTGGCTATCCACTCGAGACCTACGCCTCAGACTTCCTTGCAAGAAACTCAGTCCCAGGTATGTAGGTCCCTTCCAAATTGTTAAACAGATTACACCAGTTTCCTTCCGTTTGGCATTACCCTCTAATTATCGTATCTCTCCCACTTTTCATGTATCACTTCTCAAACCCGCTGGTGGTCCGAGAGCGGAGGAGGAGGAGCAGACCAGTGATCAGGGCCCCCCACCCATCTTGGTGGACGGCGAGGAGGCATATCAGGTTCGAGATCTACTCGATTCCAGACGCCGGGGCAGGCTCCTCCAATATCTGGTGGATTGGGAGGGGTACGGACCGGAAGAGCGATCCTGGGTTAATACAGAGGACATACTCGACCCCGCACTCATGACTGAGTTCCATAGGACGCACCCGGAGAAACCGGCCCCCGACCTCGAGGAAGACCCCGGCGTCGTTCGCCTCTTCGCGTCAGGAGCCGCTCGCAGGGGGGCTCTGTCACAAACGAGACTCCCGCTGTTCCTCCTGCTCACCACCAGAGGGAACCCTCTCCTGAGTATTAAACCCCTGAACTACATTTCTCACATACCTGGCTCTGATTACCGTTGCACCTGACTCCCATCAGTAGACTATTTAGGTGCTCTCACTCTCTCTCTTTGCGAAGTCTTGTTTACCCTGGTGATCCTTTCTGAGCGTTTTCGCCTGTGTCTGTCTGCCCGTGGATTTACTCTGGACTGTTTTTCCCTCCTTGATTCTTTGCTGCCTGCCCTGGACTATATTCTTTACTGGACTGATTTTGGTAAGCTTGCTGCCTGCCCTGACCTTATGTCTGTACCTGGATTACGAGTTGCCTTATCCCTACTGTTGTGTCTGCTGGCGATTGACCCTGTTTGTACGACCCAGATTGTAATAAAACTGCAAATGGATCCTCACTCTCCTGGAGCGTCATTACATTAACACTGATCCTCATATACATTTGAAGATACTTTTTTTTTTTAAACAATCCCCACAAGCTTTTCTTCATGATGTGTATTACTCTGCCTTCTCCATCAGCTGCCTGACCCTGAATTAGCTCTGGAATCTGTTTTCATCTGTCTGGCAGACAAACACGCTCCCTTTTATATGCATTGTGGTGAGAAATCAAGCCTGGGCCAAGGTTAGAAAAACGGACTTTAGCCGATTGGCAGTTTTTCAGGTAATTGAGAAATAGATGCACTTCCTCAATCAAGAAAGAACTAGAAAAGTAGCTAGATTTATATTTTTCTCAGACTCTGCTGGTGATCCATCTAAATTTGGGGGAAAAAGTTAATGCACTGAAGCGTGGAATTTCCTCTCTTTCCCTGCCGAAGGAAGTTGTCAGAATCTTGCTTCATTACTGATGCTTTTAATCAGCATTTTATTTAATTGTGTTTTAACTGACCCTGGTCAACCAGTCAATTGTCTGCCCCTCTCCCAGGCTCTAGTTGGCTCGATGGAAGTTCCGCCTCATTTCCAAACTTGCCCAGCAACAATTCTAGGATCCTTGGTAAATACTCAACTTGGATCCTTTTTTAACTACGAAATGTATTTTGAATGTACACCAGTCAGGTTTCAGACCAGGTCATAGCACCATCTCTGCTACTTCTTTGGTTTTAAATAAGTTTGGATAAAAAGAAACCTTCTGTGGCCCTTTGTATTGTCTAAAGCCTTCGACACTGTGGACCACTCAACTTATTCAGAGGCTTTCATCAATTGGCCTAGACCAGGCTGTAGAGGTCTTCACAGGTCCAAAACGTTGGACCCCGTTCCGAAATGGACCTGGGGCTTTCTCACCCTGAAAATGTTTTAATATAGAGACCAGTTCTGAACGGACCTGTGGACAACCAGACCCGTTCCGTATAGACCTGGTCGGATCCAGACCCGGTCTGATCCGAGTGAGGGACGCAGCAGAGAAGTCATTTTTTAAGATACTTTATTAACCGGAACTGATACAGGCAAGAGGAGGAGAGGATTGGTGGGGGAGGGGCCCTACTGTAGGTAAGGGGAGGGGCTGTACAGTAGGTGGGGGAGGGGCCGTACTATAGGTGGGGGAGGGGCCGTAGAGTAGGTGGAGGATGGGCCCTACTGTAGGTGGGGGAGGGGCCCTACTGTAGGTGGGGGAGGGGCCCTACTGTAGGTGGAGGAGGGGCCGTACTATAAGTGGGGGGGGGGAGGGGCCCTACTGTAGGTGGGGGGAGGGGCCCCTACTGTAGGTGGGGGAGGGGCCCTACTGTAGGTGGGGGGAGGGGCCCTACTATAAGTGGGGTAGGGGCCGTACTGTAGGCGGGGGAGGGGCCCTACTGTAGGTGGGGGAGGGGCCGTACTATAAGTGGGGGAGGGGCCGTAATGCAGGTGGGAGAGAGCCGGTCTAGCAGGTGGGGGAGGGGCCCTACTGTAGGTGGGGGGAGGGGCCGTACTATAAGTGGGGGGAGGGGCCGTACTGTAGGTGGGGGGAGGGGCCCCTACTGTAGTTGGGGGAGGGGCCATAATATAAGTGGGGGGAGGGGCCGTAATGCAGGTGGGGGAGGGGCCGGTCCAGGTGGGGGGAGGGGCCGTACTGTAGGTGGGGGGAGGGGCCCTACTGTAGGTGGGGAGGGGCCATACAGTAGGTGGAGGAGGGGCCCTACTATAAGTGGGGGAAGGGGCCCTACTGTAGGTGGGGGAGGGGCCGTAATGCAGGTGGGGGAGGGGCCGGTCCAGGTGGGGGAGGGGCCGTACTGTGAGCGAGTGAAATGGGGAGCAGGGAGGAGGGCGGGAGAGACAGCAACCAACCAAGCCGCTATAGTAGACTATTACCTGCCATAGGTCAAGCTGACTCACGCTATAGTAGACTATTACCTGCCATAGGTCAAGCCGACTCACGCTATAGTAGACTATTACCTGCCACAGGTCAAGCCGACTCACGCTATAGTAGACTATTACCTGCCATAGGTCAAGCCGACTCACGCTATAGTAGACTATTACCTGCCATAGGTCAAGCCGACTCACGCTATAGTAGACTATTACCTGCCACAGGTCAAGCCGACTCACGCTATAGTAGACTATTACCTGCCATAGGTCAATCCGACTCACGCTATAGTAGACTATTACCTGCCATAGGTCAATCCGACTCACGCTATAGTAGACTATTACCTGCCACAGGTCAAAGCCGACTCACGCTATAGTAGACTATTACCTGCCATAGGTCAAGCCGACTCACGCTATAGTAGACTATTACCTGCCACAGGTCAAGCCGACTCACGCTATAGTAGACTATTACCTGCCACAGGTCAAGCCGACTCACGCTATAGTAGACTATTACCTGCCATAGGTCAAGCCGACTCACGCTATAGTAGACTATTACCTGCCACAGGTCAAGCCGACTCACGCTATAGTAGACTATTACCTGCCATAGGTCAAGCCGACTCACGCTATAGTAGACTATTACCTGCCACAGGTCAAGCCGACTCACGCTATAGTAGACTATTACCTGCCATAGGTCAAGCCGACTCACGCTATAGTAGACTATTACCTGCCACAGGTCAAGCCGACTCACGCTATAGTAGACTATTACCTGCCACAGGTCAAGCCGACTGCTATAGTAGACTATTACCTGCCATAGGTCAAGCCGACTCACGCTATAGTAGACTATTACCTGCCACAGGTCAAGCCGACTCACGCTATAGTAGACTATTACCTGCCACAGGTCAAGCCGACTCACGCTATAGTAGACTATTACCTGCCACAGGTCAAGCCGACTCACGCTATAGTAGACTATTACCTGCCATAGGTCAAGCCGACTCACGCTATAGTAGACTATTACCTGCCACAGGTCAAGCCGACTCACGCTATAGTAGACTATTACCTGCCATAGGTCAAGCCGACTCACGCTATAGTAGACTATTACCTGCCACAGGTCAAGCCGACTCACGCTATAGTAGACTATTACCTGCCACAGGTCAAGCCTGACTCACGCTATAGTAGACTATTACCTGCCACAGGTCAAGCCGACTCACGCTATAGTAGACTATTACCTGCCACAGGTCGAGCCGACTCACGCTATAGTAGACTATTACCTGCCACAGGTCAAGCCGACTCACGCTATAGTAGACTATTACCTGCCACAGGTCAAGCCGACTCACGCTATAGTAGACTATTACCTGCCACAGGTCAAGCCGACTCACGCTATAGTAGACTATTACCTGCCACAGGTCAAGCCGACTCACGCTATAGTAGACTATTACCTGCCATAGGTCAAGCCGACTCACGCTATAGTAGACTATTACCTGCCAACAGGTCAAGCCGACTCACGCTATAGTAGACTATTACCTGCCATAGGTCAAGCCGACTCACGCTATAGTAGACTATTACCTGCCACAGGTCAAGCCGACTCACGCTATAGTAGACTATTACCTGCCACAGGTCAAGCCGACTCACGCTATAGTAGACTATTACCTGCCACAGGTCAAGCCGACTCACGCTATAGTAGACTATTACCTGCCACAGGTCAAGCCCGACTCACGCTATAGTAGACTATTACCTGCCATAGGTCAAGCCGACTCACGCTATAGTAGACTATTACCTGCCACAGGTCAAGCCGACTCACGCTATAGTAGACTATTACCTGCCACAGGTCAAGCCGACTCACGTATAGTAGACTATTACCTGCCACAGGTCAAGCCGACTCACGCTATAGTAGACTATTACCTGCCACAGGTCAAGCCGACTCACGCTATAGTAGACTATTACCTGCCACAGGTCAAGCCGACTCACGTTCTAGTAGACTATTACCTGCCACAGGTCAAGCCGACTCACGCTATAGTAGACTATTACCTGCCATAGGTCAAGCTTGACTCACGCACCTGTGAGACTATTACCTGCCACAGGTCAAGCCGACTCACGCTATAGTAGACTATTACCTGCCACAGGTCAAAGCCGACTCACGCTATAGTAGACTATTACCTGCCACAGGTCAAGCCGACCACGCTATAGTAGACTATTACCTGCCACAGGTCAAGCCGGCTCACGCTATAGTAGACTATTACCTGCCACAGGTCAAGCCGACTCACGCTATAGTAGACTATTACCTGCCACAGGTCAGGCCGACTCACGCTATAGTAGACTATTACCTGCCACAGGTCAAGCCGACTCACGCTATAGTAACCATTACCTGCCATAGGTCAAGCCGACTCACGCTATAGTAGACTATTACCTGCCATAGGTCAAGCCGACTCACGCTATAGTAGACTATTACCTGCCATAGGTCAGCCGCTATAGTAGACTATTACCTGCCATAGGTCAAGCCGACTCACGCTATAGTAGACTATTACCTGCCATAGGTCAAGCCGACTCACGCTATAGTAGACTATTACCTGCCACAGGTCATTTATCATCCAATATAGCACCTGTCTTGACTGCATCAAACCGGAAAAAGAAGCTGCTGTAGTTAATCTAGCTAACGTTAGCTAGCTAGGCTTCTGAAGCGAGGCTGAAGCTGCTGTAGTTAATCTAGCTAACGTTAGCTAGCTAGGCTAGTTGAGTAAGCTGCTGTA
Organism: Coregonus clupeaformis; assembly: GCF_020615455.1. Lineage (NCBI taxonomy): Eukaryota > Metazoa > Chordata > Actinopteri > Salmoniformes > Salmonidae > Coregonus > Coregonus clupeaformis. The sequence continues at coordinate 75,024 of NW_025535245.1, read as the reverse complement.
TTATCCCTAGCCTAGTTAGAAGCTGCTGTAGTTAATCTAGCTAACGTTAGCTAGCTAGGCTAGTTGAGGCTGCAGTGAATGTGCTTTCTCATCCTACAGTTACAAATAACAACAACTCCATTCAGAATATGAAGTAGCAGCCTGTTGGCTCTTATCCTTCTCCTTTAACTTTTAATGTAATCATTTAAATTCCGTCCTCCACTGATTAGATACAGTGCTTTCGGAAAGTGTTCAGACCCCTTTTACTTTTCCACATTTTGTGACGTTACAGCCTTATTCTAAAATTGATTGAGTACAATTATTTCCTCATCAATCTACACACAATACCCTATAATGACAAAACCAAAACAGGTTTTTCAAAATTTTTGCAGATTGATAACAAATAAAAGACTGAAATACCTTATTTACATAAGCATTCAGACCTTTTGCCATGAGACTCGAAGTTGAGCTCAGGTGCATCCTGTTTCCATTGATCATCCTTGAAATGTTTCTACAACTTGATTGGAGTCCACCTTAAAAGGAAAGCACACCTGTCATAAGGTCCCACAGTTGACAGTGCATGTCGGAGCAAAATCCACATGAGGTCAAAGAATTGTCTGTAGAGCTCCGAGACAGGATTGTGTGTCGAGGCACAGATCTGGGAAGGACCAAAAATAACCCCAAGATTCTTTGGCCTGGAATGCCAAGCGTCACGTCTGGAGGAAACCTGGCACCATCCCTACGGTGAAGTGGTGGTGACAGACATGCTGTGGGGATGTTTTTCAGCAGCAGGGACTGGGAGACTAGTCAGGATCGAGGGAAAGATGAACGGAGCCAAGTATAGAGAGATCCTTGATGAAAACCTGCTCCAGAGCACTCAGGACCTCAGACTGGGGTGAACGTACACCTTCCAACAGGACAACGATCCTAAACGCAGGAGTGGCTTCCGAACAAGTCTCTGAAAGTCCTTGAGTGGCCCAGCCAGAGCCCGGACTTGAACCCGATCGAACATCTCTGGAGAAACCTGAAAATAGCTGTGCAGTGACGCTCCCCATCCAACCTGACAGAGCTTGAGAGGATCTGCAGAGAAGAATGGGAGAAACTCCCCAAATACAGGTGTGCCAAGCTTGTAGCATGCCCAAGAAGACTCAAGGCTGTAACGCTGCCAAAGGTGCTTCAACAAAGTACTGAGTAAAGGGTCTGAATACTTATGTAAATATGGTACATCACTGGGGCCAAGCTTCCTGCCATCCAGGACCTCTATACCAGGCGGTGTCAGAGGAAGGCCCTACAAATTGTCAAAGACTCCAGCCACCCTAGTCATAGACTGTTCTCTCTGCTATCGCGCAGCAAGCGGTACCGGAGCGCCATGTCTAGGTCCAAAAGGAACAGCTAATCATGGCTACCCGGACTATTTGCATTGTCCCCCAACCCCACCCCCCAACCCCCACCCCCACCCCCACACCCCCCACCCAACCCCAACCCCAACCCCACCCCAACCCCCACCCCCAACCCCAACCCCACCCCAACCCACCCAACCCCAACCCCACCCCCAACCCCACCCCCACCCCCACCCCCCCACCCCCCAACCCCACCCCCCAACCCCAACCCCCACCCCCAACCCCACCCCCAACCCCCCCCCACCCCCACCCCCACCCCCACCCCCAACCCCACCCCCAACCCCACCCCCCAACCCCACCCCAACCCCACCCCCACCCCCAACCCCAACCCCCAACCCCAACCCCAACCCCACCCCACCCCAACCACAACCCCCAACCCCAACCCCACCCCCACCCCCCACCCCACTCCATCCCCCTCTTTTACGCTGCTGCTACTCTCTGTTTATTATCTATGCATAGTCACTTTTAACTCTACCTACATGTACATATTACCTCAATTACCTCGACTAACCGGTGCCCCCCATTGACTCTGTACCGGTACCCCCTGTATATAGCCTCCCTACTGTTATTTTATTTTACTGCTGCTCTTTAATTATTTGTTTTTTTTATTTTTTACTTATCTATTTTTTACTTAACCAATAATGCAGTTTTAAGAAAAATAATTGTTAAGTGCTTGTAAGTAAGCATTTCACTGTAAGATCTACACCTGTTGTATTCAGTGCAAATCAAACTTGATTTGATAGGTTTTGTTTTTTTTGTCATTTGCAAAAATGTCAGAAACCTGTTTTCGCGTTGTCATTATGGGGTATTGTGTGTAGATTGATGAGGAAAAAAGCTATTTTAATCCATTTTAGAATAAGGCTGTAACGTAACAAAATGTGGAAAAAGTCAAGGGGTCTGAATACTTTCCAAATGCACTGTAGGCATGGTGTCATGGCAACAAGGAAAGACAGGAGACAAAGTAGCTCATCATCTTTATTATGTTGACATTTACACTTTACATTTAACTTCCTTTTCACACACGTATGAGACACACTGAAGGGGTGAGAGAGAGAGAGACACACTGAAGGGGTGAGAGAGAGAGACACACTGAAGGGGTGAGAGAGAGACACTGAAGGGGTGAGAGAGAGAGACACACTGAAGGGGTGAGAGAGAGACACACTGAAGGGGTGAGAGAGAGAGACACACTGAAGGGGTGAGAGAGAGAGACACCTGAAGGGGTGAGAGAGAGACACACTGAAGGGGTGAGAGAGAGACACACTGAAGGGGTGAGAGAGAGACACTGAAGGGGTGAGAGAGAGAGACACTGAAGGGGTGAGAGAGAGAGACACTGAAGGGGTGAGAGAGAGAGACACTGAAGGGGGGTGAGAGAGAGACACACTGAAGGGGTGAGAGAGAGAGACACACTGAAGGGGGTGAGAGAGAGAGACACACTGAAGGGGTGAGAGAGAGAGACACACTGAAGGGGTGAGAGAGAGAGAACACTGAAGGGGTGAGAGAGAGGGACACTGAAGGGGTGAGAGAGAGAGAACACTGAAGGGGTGAGAGAGAGAGACACACTGAAGGGGGTGAGAGAGAGAGAGACACTGAAGGGGTGAGAGAGAGGACACTGAAGGGGTGAGAGAGAAACACATGAAGGGGTGAGAGAGAGACACACTGAAGGGGTGAGAGAGAGAGACACACTGAAGGGGTGAGAGAGAGAGACACTGAAGGGGTGAGAGAGACACTGAAGGGGTGAGAGAGAGAGACACACTGAAGGGGTGAGAGAGAGAGACACTGAAGGGGTGAGAGAGACACTGAAGGGGTGTGAGAGAGAGACACACTGAAGGGGGTGAGAGAGAGAACACACTGAAGGGGTGGAGAGAGAGACACACTGAAGGGGTGAGAGAGAGAGACACACTGAAGGGGTGAGAGAGAGAGACACTGAAGGGGTGAGAGAGAGAGACACACTGAAGGGGTGAGAGAGAGAGACACTGAAGGGGTGAGAGAGAGAGACACACTGAAGGGGTGAGAGAGAGACACTGAAGGGGTGAGAGAGAGACACTGAAGGGGTGAGAGAGAGAGACACACCGAAGGGGTGAGAGAGAGAGACACACTGAAGGGGTGAGAGAGAGACACTGAAGGGGTGAGAGAGAGAGACACTGAAGGGGTGAGAGAGAGACACTGAAGGGGTGAGAGAGAGACACTGAAGGGGTGAGAGAGACACTGAAGGGGTGAGAGAGAGAGACACTGAAGGGGTGAGAGAGAGAGACACTGAAGGGGGTGAGAGAGAGACACTGAAGGGGTGAGAGAGAGACACACTGAAGGGGTGAGAGAGACACTGAAGGGGTGAGAGAGAGACACTGAAGGGGTGAGAGAGAGAGAGACACACTGAAGGGGTGGAGAGAGAGACACTGAAGGGGTGTGAGAGAGAGACACTGAAGGGGTGAGAGAGAGAGACACTGAAGGGGTGAGAGAGAGAGAGAGACACTGAAGGGGTGAGAGAGAGAGACACTGAAGGGGTGAGAGAGAGAGACACTGAAGGGGTGAGAGAGAGAGAGACACACTGAAGGGGTGAGAGAGAGAGAGACACACACTGAAGGGGTGAGAGAGAGAGAGACACACACACTGAAGGGATGAGAGAGAGAGAGAGAGACACACTGAAGGGGTGAGAGAGAGAGAGAGACACACTGAAGGGGTGAGAGAGAGAGAGAGACACACTGAAGGGGTGAGAGAGAGAGAGACACTGAAGGGGTGAGAGAGAGAGAGACACTGAAGGGGTGAGAGAGAGAGACACTGAAGGGGTGAGAGAGAGAGAGACACTGAAGGGGGTGAGAGAGAGAGAGACACTGAAGGGGTGTGAGAGAGAGAGACACTGAAGGGGTGAGAGAGAGAGAGAGAGACACTGAGGGGGTGAGAGAGAGAGAGACACTGAGGGGGTGAGAGAGAGAGAGACACTGAGGGGGTGAGAGAGAGAGAGAGAGAGAGAGAGACACTGAAGGGGTGAGAGAGAGACAAATGGAACGTGGGGTTCTGTGTTAGAACCTCACCAGTATTCTACAACACACTGGGTTCTATTTCCACAGAGACATGATAAGGAACCATACAGAACCCTACAGAACCATATAGAACTATATAGAATCATACAGAACCTTACAGAACCATGTAGAACCATACAGAACCTTAAGAACCATACAGAACCACGTAGAACCATACATAACCTTACAGAACCATACAGAACCATGTAGAACCACACAGAATCCTACAGAAAATATCATACAACAGAAAAGGCCAAAGGAATAAAACAACAACGTCAGAAAAACGTGAAGCAGTCTGATGGCTCTCTGACAATGGAGCTGAGCTGGACCTAGGGCTGGGCTGGGCTGGGGCTGGACTGGGACTGGGCTGAGCTGGACCTAGGGCTGGGCTGGGACTGGGCTGGACTGGGCTGAGCTGGACTGGGACTGGGCTGGGCTGAGCTGGACTGGGACTGGGCTGGGCTGGGCTGGGACTGGACTGGGACTGGGACTGGACTGGGACTGGACTGGGCTGGGCTGGGGCTGGACTGGGACTGGGACTGGGACTGGGACTGGACTGGGACTGGGCTGGGCTGGGCTGGGACTGGACTGGACTGGGCTGGGCTGGGCTGGGACTGGACTGGGACTGGGACTGGGACTGGGACTGGACTGGGACTGGGACTGGGACTGGGACTGGGACTGGACTGGGCTGGGCTGGGCTGGGCTGGGACTGGACTGGGACTGGGCTGGGCTGGGCTGGGACTGGACTGGGACTGCGGACTGGGCACTGGACGGGACTGGGACTGGGACTGGGACTGGGCTGAGCTGGACTGGGCTGGGCTGGGCTGAGCTGGACTGGGCTGACTGGACTGGGCTGGGCTGGGCTGGACTGGACTGAGCTGGACCTAGGGCTGGGCTGGACTGGGACTGGACTGGGACTGGACTGGGCTGGGCTGGGGCTGGACTGGACTGGGCTGGACCTAGGGCTGGGCTGGGACTGGACTGGGCTGGGCTGGCCTGGGCTGGGGCTGGACTGGACTGGGACTGGACCTGGGCTGGGCTGGGGCTGGACTGGACTGGGCGACTGGGCTGGCTGGGCTGGCTGGACTGGACTGGGCTGGACTGGCTGGGCTGGACTGGACTGGGCTGGGGCTGGACTGGGCTGAGCTGGACCTAGGGCTGGGCTGGGCTGGATGGGCTGAGCTGGACTGGACTGGACTGGGACTGGACTGGACTGGACTGGACTGGACTGGGCTGGGGCTGGACTGGGCTGAGCTGGACCTAGGGCTGGGCTGGGATCTGGGGTGGGCTGGGGCTGGGCTGGGCTGGGCTGTGGGCTGGGCTGGGCTGGGCTGGACTGGGGACTGGGCTGAGCTGGACCTGGGCTGGGCTGGGCTGGGGTGGGCTGAGCTGGACCTAGGGCTGGGCTGGGCTGGACTGGGCTGAGCTGGACCTAGGGCTGGGCTGGGGCTGGACTGGGCTGAGCTGGACCTAGGGGCTGGGCTGGGCTGGGGATGGGCTGAGACTGGACCTGGGCTGGGCTGGGCTGGGGATGGGCTGCTGGGCTGGGCTGGACTGGGGGCTGGACTGGGCTGGGCTGGGGATGGGCTGGACCTAGGACTGGGCTGGGGCTGGGCTGGGCTGGACTGGGCTGAGCTGAGGGCTGGGCTGAGCTGACCCAGGGCTGGGCTGGGCTGGGATGGGCTGAGCTGGACCTAGGGCTGGGCTGGGGCTGGACTGGGCTGAGGCTGGCCTGGGGCTGGGCTGGGGGCTGGACTGGGCTGAGCTGGACCTAGGGCTGGGCTGGGCTGGGCTGGGCTGAGCTGGACCTAGGGCTGGGCTGGGCTCACTGGCTGAGCTGGGACCTAGGGCTGGGCTGGCTGGGCTGGACTGGGGTGGCTGAGCTGGACCTAGGGGCTGGGCTGGGGCTGGCTTGGACTGGGACTGCTGGGCCCTGGGCTGGGGCTGGACTGGGCTGAGTTGGACCTAGGGCTGGGCTGGGGATGGGCTGGACCTAGGGCTGGGCTGGGTCTGGACTGGGCTGAGCTGGACCTAGGGCTGGGCTGGGCTGGGCTGGGGATGGGCTGGACTGGGCTGGAAATTCCATCGCTGATGTTACCTAGGAGATGACAGGACACACATCACATGACCATAGAACAGTGTAAGGAACCAGTCAGGTTAAACCCTCCCTCCCTCCCTCCCTCCCTCCCTCCCTCCCTCCCTCCCTTCCTCTGCCCCCTCCCTCCCTCCCTCCCCCTCCCCCCTCCTTCCTTCCTTCCTTCCTTCCTCCCTCCCCCTCCCTCCCTCCCTCCGTCTTCACACCCCTTGACTTATTCCACATCTAGGTGTGTTTCAGCCTGAATTCAACATTGATTCAATATACATTTTAATTTAATTCTAAATGTAATCCATTTTAAATTCAGGCTGTAACACAACAACATGTGGATAAAGTCAAGGGGTGGGAATACTTTCTGAAGGCACTGTACCTCAGTTCTGGAACCAGCTGATTAAGTAGGTACAGATCCCATGGAAGCTCTTCCAGCAGTACTCGTTAGCCAGGCGTGCTGCTTTGGCCTCGCCCTGCTCTGTGGGCCTGGTGGTGGGCCTGGAGGTGGGCTTCTTCCCAACGGTTCCCTTCCCTGGATGGGGCTGGGGCTGGGGCTTGACTGGGCGGGGGATGCTGGGGACCTTGGGGACCTTGGGCTGGGCTGGGGCTGGTTTGCGCTGGACCTGGCCTGTCTTAGCCGGTTTAGGAGTGGTGTGCTTGGGCCAGGAGGCCAGAAAGGTCATCTGAGCCTCATCCGACCCCTTCTTACACATCAGAGGTCTGGGGATCCATCAATGATCAGTTATTGATTGTGACACATTATACACACACATTATACACACACACACATTATACACACACACACATTATACACACACATTATACACACACACACATTATACACACACACACATTATACACACACACACATTATACACACACACACATTATACACACACACACATTATACACACACACATTATACACACACACACATTATACACACACACACACATTATACACACACATTATGTACACATATTAAACACACATTATATACACACACACATTATACACACACATTATACACACACACACATTATACACACACACACATTATACACACACATTATACACACACACACATTATACACACACATTATACACACACATTATACACACACATTATGTACACATATTATACACACATTATACACACACACACATTATACACACACATTATACACACACACACATTATACACACACACACATTATACACACACATTATACACACACACACATTATACACACACATTATACACACACACACATTATACACACACACACATTATACACACACACACATTATACACACACATTATACACACACACACATTATACACACACATTATACACACACACACATTATACACACACATTATACACACACACATTATACACACACACACATTATACACACACACATTATACACACACACACATTATACACACACATTATGTACACACATTAAACACACATTATATACACACACACATTATACACACACATTATGTACACACATTAAACACACATTATATACACACACACATTATACACACACATATACATACTATATATACACATTATACACACATTATATACATATTATACACACATTATACACACACATTATGTACACACATTAAACACACATTATACACACACACACATTATACACACACATTATGTACACACATTAAACACACATTATATACACACACACATTATACACACACATATACACACAATATATATACACATTATACACACATTATATACACACATTATATACACACACACATTATACACACACATATACACACAATATATATACACATTATACACACATTATACACACACATTATGTACACACATTAAACACACATTATACACACACACACATTATACACACACATTATGTACACACATTAAACACACATTATACACACACACACATTATACACACACATTATGTACACACATTAAACACACATTATACACACACACACATTATACACACACATTATGTACACACATTAAACACACATTATACACACACACACATTATACACACACATATACACACAATATATATACACATTATACACACATTATATACATATTATACACACATTATATACACAAACACATTATACACACAAAGCTGGCATCAAGGCAAAGGGTGGCTATTTGAAGACCACACACACACTCAGAAACCTTACACACACACACACACAACCACACACACACACACACACTCAGAAACCTTACACACAACCACACACACACACACTCAGAAACCTCACACACAACCACACACACACACACACACTCAGAAACATTACACACAACCACACACACACACACACACACTCAGAAACCTTACACACAACCACACACACACACACACACACTCAGAAACCTTACACACAACCACACACACACACACACACTCAGACACCTTACACACAACCACACACAACCACACACACTCAGAAACCTTACACACAACCACACACAACCACACACACACTCAGAAACCTTACACACACACACACACACACTCAGAAACCTTACACACAACCACACACACACACTCAGAAACCTTACACACACACACACACAACCGCACACACACTCAGACACCTTACACACAACCACACACACTCAGAAACCTTACACACACACACACAAAAAAATATATAGATGAAAACTGTCTTGGTAAATAGTGGGTCTACAGCTTATCATGAGGTATTCTAACTTAGGAGAGCAGAACCTCGAGACTTCCTTAATATTAGAGATGGTTAACAACAGCAAAGTCACCGGCTTTATTAATAAGTGCATCGATGACGTCGTCCCCACAGTGACTGTATGTACATATCCCAACCAGAAGCCATGGATTACAGGCAACATCCGCACTGAGCTAAAGGGTAGAGCTGCCGCTTTCAAGGAGCGGGACACTAATCTGGACGCTTATACGAAATCCTGCTATGCCCTCAGACGAACCATCGAACAGGCAAAGAGTCAATACAGGATTACGATTGAATCATACTACACTGGCTCTGATGCTCGTCGGATGTGGCAGGGCTTGCAAACTATCACTGATTACGAAGGGAAAACCATCCACAAGCTGCCCAGTGACTCAAGCCTATCAGATGAGCTAATTGCCTTCTATGCTCGTTTTGAGGCCGGCAACACTGAACCATGCATGAGAGCACCAGCTGTTCCGGACACCCATGGCTGCACCCCTGCCCAATCATGTGAAATCCATAGATTAGGGCCTAATTTATTTATTTCAATTTATTTCAATTGACTGATTTCGTCATATGAACTGTAACTCAGTAAAATCGTTGAAATCGTTGCATGTTGGTTTATATTTTTGTTCAGTATAGATTCTTCAGCTCTTAGCAATTCTCAGCCAACCTTCCATTGTTAAGCAAAATTCTGGAGTAATTGGTTTTCAAACAGCTAAATTATTTTTTAAAGTTGCAACGGCAGGTAGCTTAGTGGTTAAGAGCGTAGTGCCAGTAACTGAAAGGTCGCTGGTTCTAATCCCCGAGCCGACTAGGTGAAAAATCTGTCGATGTGCCCTTGAGCAAGGCACTTAACCCTAATTGCTCCTGTAAGTCACTCTGGATAAGAGCGTCTGCTAAATGACGTAAATGTAAATATTAGAACAATTCCAATCTGGTTTTCGTGCCCACCACAGCACTGAGACAATTTTAGTTAAAGTGGTAAATGATCTTAGAGCCAAACAGCTCTCTGTCCTTGTACTCTTGGATTTAAGTGCTGCATTTGACTCTGTTGACCATGATGTCCTTCTGGACAGACTGGAGAGGTGGGTTGGCCTCTGTTGACCATGATGTCCTTCTGGACAGACTGGAGGGGTGGGTTGGCCTCTGCTGACCATGATGTCCTTCTGGACAGACTGGAGAGGTGGGTTGGCCTCTGTTGACCGTGATGACCTTCTGGACAGACTCGAGAGGTGGGTTGGCCTCTGTTGACCATGATGTCCTTCTGGACAGACTGGAGGGTGGGTTGGCCTCTGTTGACCATGATGTCCTTCTGGACAGACAGGAGAGGTGGGTTGGCCTCTGTTGACCATGATGTCCTTCTGGACAGACAGGAGAGGTGGGTTGGCCTCTCCGGTCCAGTTTTAAATGGGTTCAGGACCTATTTAACCGGTTGAGAGTTTTTTGTCACCCTTGGTGAACAAAACTCAGAGAAAATAGATATTCCATGTGGCGTTCCATAAGGTTAGATTTAGGGTCCGGTACTGTTCAGTTTATATATGTTACCCCTTGGCAGCATTATCAGAAAGCACAGCATTGGTTTTCACTGCTACGCAGACGATACACAACTTTACATTTCTGTGTCACCAGAGGATTTTAAACTGTATTCGTGATATAAATACTTGGATGGCTCACAACTTCCTCCAGCTAAATCAAGACAAGACCAAGGTACTTATAGTTGGAGCCAAAGCACAGAGAGAGAATCTGGACGCACATTTTAACAAACGGGCAATAAAGATAAAACACCAGGTAAAAAACCTAGCCGTTATTTTAGATTCTGAACTCAAATTCGAATCACACGTCAGGAACGTGACCAAAATAGCTTTTTACCACCCGAGGAACATTGCCAAGGTGCGGCCGTTTCTATCTCAGGCTGATACAGAGAGACTCATCCATGCTTTTAGTACAAGCAGGCTTGACTACTGTAATGCTCTCCTGTCTGGTCTACCCAAGAAAACCATTACTGTCCTTCTAACTATCCCAAAGCCCAGGACCAAGAGACCTTTAGTTACTATGACACCCAGCCTCTGGAACAGCCTGCCAGAGAACCTGAGAGGGGCCGAAACTGGGGACAGGAACAGCCTGCCAGAGAACCTGAGAGGGGCCGAAACTGGGGACAGGAACAGCCTGCCAGAGAACCTGAGAGGGGCCGAAACTGGGGACAGGAACAGCCTGCCAGAGAACCTGAGAGGGGGCCGAAACTGGGGACAGGAACAGCCTGCCAGAGAACCTGAGAGGGGCCGAAACTGGGGACAGGAACAGCCTGCCAGAGAACCTGAGAGGGGCCGAAACTGGGGACAGGAACAGCCTGCCAGAGAACCTGAGAGGGGCCGAAACTGGGGACAGGAACAGCCTGCCAGAGAACCTGAGAGGGGCCGAAACTGGGGACAGGAACAGCCTGCCAGAGAACCTGAGAGGGGCCGAAACTGGGGACAGGAACAGCCTGCCAGAGAACCTGAGAGGGGCCAAAACTATGGACATATTTCAAAGAGATCTTAAAACAAATAGTTTTAGCTTTTCTTTTCCTCAGGCTGCTTTTTAGTTTTGATTGTTATTCTTTAAATGTTTTATTCTCTTATGTTTGTTGTGTAGTAAATAATTATGTTTATTTTCATTGTTTAAAAAAAAAAATTGTTTCTGTGAAGCGCATTGAGTTGCATTCATGTCTGAAATGCGCTGTATAAATAAAGCTTGATTTGAAGGTAGGCGACAACACGTCCGCCACGCTGACCCTCAACATAGGGGCCCCTCATGGGTGCATGCTTAGTCCCCTCCTGACCCTCAACATAGGGGCCCCTCATGGGTGCATGCTTAGTCCCCTCCTGACCCTCAACATAGGGGCCCCTCATGGGTGCATGCTTAGTCCCCTCCTGACCCTCAACATAGGGGCCCCTCATGGGTGCGTGCTTAGTCCCCTCCTGACCCTCAACATAGGGCCCCTCATGGGTGCGTGCTTAGTCCCCTCCTGACCCTCAACATAGGGGCCCCTCATGGGTGCATGCTTAGTCCCCTCCTGACCCTCAACATAGGGGCCCCTCATGGGTGCGTGCTTAGTCCCCTCCTGACCCTCAACATAGGGGCCCCTCATGGGTGCGTGCTTAGTCCCCTCCTGACCCTCAACATAGGGGCCCCTCATGGGTGCGTGCTTAGTCCCCTCCTGACCCTCAACATAGGGGCCCTTCATGGGTGCGTGCTTAGTCCCCTCCTGACCCTCAACATAGGGGCCCTTCATGGGTGCGTGCTTAGTCCCCTCCTGACCCTCAACATAGGGGCCCCCTCATGGGTGCGTGCTTAGTCCCCTCCTGACCCTCAACATAGGGGCCCCTCATGGGTGCGTGCTTAGTCCCCTCCTGACCCTCAACATAGGGGCCCTTCATGGGTGCGTGCTTAGTCCCCTCCTGACCCTCAACATAGGGGCCCTTCATGGGTGCGTGCTTAGTCCCCCTCCTGACCCTCAACATAGGGGCCCTTCATGGGTGCGTGCTTAGTCCCCTCCTGACCCTCAACATAGGGGCCCCCCATGGGTGCATGCTTAGTCCCCTCCTGACCCTCAACATAGGGGCCCCTCATGGGTGCATGCTTAGTCCCCTCCTGACCCTCAACATAGGGGCCCTTCATGGGTGCATGCTTAGTCCCCTCCTGACCCTCAACATAGGGGCCCCTCATGGGTGCATGCTTAGTCCCCTCCTGTACTCCCTGTTCACCCACGGCTGTGTGAACGCGCACCACTCCAACGCCATCGTTAAGTTTGCAGACGACACAACGGTGGTAGGTCGGATCAACGACGGCAGTGAGACAGCCTAGAGGGAGGAGGTCAGAGACCTGGCAGTGTGGTGCCAGGACAACAACCTCTCCCTCAACGTCAGCAAGACAAAGGAGCTGATCGTGGACTACAGGAAGTGTGGGGTTAGGGTTATAATAGTGATTATATTACCTGTATACACAGGGTTAGGGTTATAATAGTGATTATATTACCTGTATACACAGGGTTAGGGTTATAATAGTGATTATATTACCTGTATACGTGGGGTTAGGGTTATAATAGTGATTATATTACCTGTATACACAGGGTTAGGGTTATAATAGTGATTATATTACCTGTATACACAGGGTTAGGGTTATAATAGTGATTATATTACCTGTATAAACAGGGTTAGGGTTATAATAGTGATTATATTACCTGTATACGTGGGGTTAGGGTTATAATAGTGATTATATTACCTGTATACGTGGGGTTAGGGTTATAATAGTGATTATATTACCTGTATACACAGGGTTAGGGTTATAATAGTGATTATATTACCTGTATACACAGGGTTAGGGTTATAATAGTGATTATATTACCTGTGTACACGGGGTTAGGGTTATAATAGTGATTATATTACCTGTATACGTGGGGTTAGGGTTATAATAGTGATTATATTACCTGTATACACAGGGTTAGGGTTATAATAGTGATTATATTACCTGTATACACAGGGTTAGGGTTATAATAGTGATTATATTACCTGTATACACAGGGTTAGGGTTATAATAGTGATTATATTACCTGTATACACAGGGTTAGGGTTATAATAGTGATTATATTACCTGTATACGTGGGGTTAGGGTTATAATAGTGATTATATTACCTGTATATGTGGGGTTAGGGTTATAATAGTGATTATATTACCTGTATACACAGGGTTAGGGTTATAATAGTGATTATATTACCTGTATACGTGGGGTTAGGGTTATAATAGTGATTATATTACCTGTATACACAGGGTTAGGGTTATAATAGTGATTATATTACCTGCACACACAGGGTTAGGGTTATAATAGTGATTATATTATCTGTATACACAGGGTTAGGGTTATAATAGTGATTATATTACCTGTATACGTGGGGTTAGGGTTATAATAGTGATTATATTACCTGTATATACAGGGTTAGGGTTATAATAGTGATTATATTACCTGTATACGTGGGGTTAGGGTTATAATAGTGATTATATTACCTGTATACACAGGGTTAGGGTTATAATAGTGATTATATTACCTGTATACACAGGGTTAGGGTTATAATAGTGATTATATTACCTGTATACACAGGGTTAGGGTTATAATAGTGATTATATTACCTGTATACACAGGGTTAGCGTTATAATAGTGATTATATTACCTGTATACACAGGGTTAGGGTTATAATAGTGATTATACTACCTGTATACGTGGGGTTAGGGTTATAATAGTGATTATATTACCTGTAAACATGGGGTTAGGGTTATAATAGTGATTATATTACCTGTATACACAGGGTTAGGGGTTATAATAGTGATTATATTACCTGTATACACAGGGTTAGGGGTTATAATAGTGATTATAATACCTGTATACGTGGGGTTAGGGTTATAATAGTGATTATATTACCTGTATACACAGGGTTAGGGTTATAATAGTGATTATATTACCTGTATACACAGGGTTAGGGTTATAATAGTGATTATATTACCTGTATACACAGGGTTAGGGTTATAATAGTGATTATATTACCTGTATACGTGGGGTTAGGGTTATAATAGTGATTATATTACCTGTATACACAGGGTTAGGGTTATAATAGTGATTATATTACCTGTATACACAGGGTTAGGGTTATAATAGTGATTATATTACCTGTATACACAGGGTTAGGGTTATAATAGTGATTATATTACCTGTATACACAGGGTTAGGGTTATAATAGTGATTATATTACCTGTATACGTGGGAGTTAGGGTTATAATAGTGATTATATTACCTGTATACACAGGGATAGGGTTATAATAGTTATTATATTACCTGTATACGTGGGAGTTAGGGTTATAATAGTGATTATATTACCTGTATACGTGAGGGTTAGGGTTATAATAGTGATTATATTACCTGTATACGTGGGGTTAGGGTTATAATAGTGATTATATTACCTGTATACGTGGGGTTAGGGTTATAATAGTGATTATATTACCTGTATTCGTGGGGTTAGGGTTATAATAGTGATTATATTACCTGTATACACAGGTTTAGGGTTATAATAGTGATTATATTACCTGTATACGTGGGGTTAGGGTTATAATAGTGATTATATTACCTGTATACGTGAGGTTAGGGTTATAATAGTGATTATATTACCTGTATACACATGGTTAGGGGTTATAATAGTGATTATATTACCTGTATACACAGGGTTAGGGGTTATAATAGTGATTATATTACCTGTATACACAGGGTTAGGGTTATAATAGTGATTATATTACCTGTATACACAGGGTTAGGGTTATAATAGTGATTATATTACCTGTATACACAGGGTTAGGGTTATAATAGTGATTATATTACCTGTATACACAGGGTTAGGGTTATAATAGTGATTATATTACCTGTATACACAGGGTTAAGGTTATAATAGTGATTATATTACCTGTATACGTGGGGTTAGGGTTATAATAGTGATTATATTACCTGTATACGTGGGGTTAGGGTTATAATAGTGATTATATTACCTGTATACACAGGGTTAGGGTTATAATAGTGAATATATTACCTGTATACATGGGGTTAGGGTTATAATAGTGATTATATTACCTGTATACGTGGGGTTAGGGGTTATAATAGTGATTATATTACCTGTATACGTGGGGTTAGGGGTTATAATAGTGATTATATTACCTGTATACACAGGGTTAGGGTTATAATAGTGATTATATTACCTGTATACGTGGGGTTAGGGTTATAATAGTGATTATATTACCTGTATACACAGGGTTAGGGTTATAATAGTGATTATATTACCTGCACACACAGGGTTAGGGGTTATAATAGTGATTATATTATCTGTATACACAGGGTTAGGGTTATAATAGTGATTATATTACCTGCACACACAGGGTTAGGGTTATAATAGTGATTATATTATCTGTATACACAGGGTTAGGGTTATAATAGTGATTATATTACCTGTATACGTGGGGTTAGGGTTATAATAGTGATTATATTACCTGTATATACAGGGTTAGGGTTATAATAGTGATTATATTACCTGTATACGTGGGAGTTAGGGTTATAATAGTGATTATATTACCTGTATACACAGGGTTAGGGTTATAATAGTGATTATATTACCTGTATACACAGGGTTAGGGTTATAATAGTGATTATATTACCTGTATACACAGGGTTAGGGTTATAATAGTGATTATATTACCTGTATACACAGGGTTAGCGTTATAATAGTGATTATATTACCTGTATACACAGGGTTAGGGTTATAATAGTGATTATACTACCTGTATACGTGGGGTTAGGGTTATAATAGTGATTATATTACCTGTAAACGTGGGGTTAGGGTTATAATAGTGATTATATTACCTGTATACACAGGGTTAGGGTTATAATAGTGATTATATTACCTGTATACACAGGGTTAGGGTTATAATAGTGATTATAATACCTGTATACGTGGGGTTAGGGTTATAATAGTGATTATATTACCTGTATACACAGGGTTAGGGTTATAATAGTGATTATATTACCTGTATACACAGGGTTAGGGTTATAATAGTGATTATATTACCTGTATACACAGGGTTAGGGTTATAATAGTGATTATATTACCTGTATACGTGGGGTTAGGGTTATAATAGTGATTATATTACCTGTATACACAGGGTTAGGGTTATAATAGTGATTATATTACCTGTATACACAGGGTTAGGGTTATAATAGTGATTATATTACCTGTATACACAGGGTTAGGGTTATAATTGTGATTATATTACCTGTATACGTGGGGTTAGGGTTATAATAGTGATTATATTACCTGTATACGTGGGGTTAGGGTTATAATAGTGATTATATTACCTGTATACACAGGGATAGGGTTATAATAGTTATTATATTACCTGTATACGTGGGGTTAGGGTTATAATAGTGATTATATTACCTGTATACGTGGGGTTAGGGTTATAATAGTGATTATATTACCTGTATACGTGGGGTTAGGGTTATAATAGTGATTATATTACCTGTATACGTGGGGTTAGGGTTATAATAGTGATTATATTACCTGTATTCGTGGGGTTAGGGTTTTAATAGTGATTATATTACCTGTATACACAGGTTTAGGGTTATAATAGTGATTATATTACCTGTATACGTGGGGTTAGGGTTATAATAGTGATTATATTACCTGTATACGTGGGGTTAGGGTTATAATAGTGATTATATTACCTGTATACACATGGTTAGGGTTATAATAGTGATTATATTACCTGTATACACAGGGTTAGGGTTATAATAGTGATTATATTACCTGTATACACAGGGTTAGGGTTATAATAGTGATTATATTACCTGTATACACAGGGTTAGGGTTATAATAGTGATTATATTACCTGTATACACAGGGTTAGGGTTATAATAGTGATTATATTACCTGTATACACAGGGTTAGGGTTATAATAGTGATTATATTACCTGTATACACAGGGTTAAGGTTATAATAGTGATTATATTACCTGTATACGTGGGGTTAGGGTTATAATAGTGATTATATTACCTGTATACGTGGGGTTAGGGTTATAATAGTGATTATATTACCTGTATACACAGGGTTAGGGTTATAATAGTGAATATATTACCTGTATACATGGGGTTAGGGTTATAATAGTGATTATATTACCTGTATACACAGGGTTAGGGTTATAATTGTGATTATAATACCTGTATACATGGGGTTAGGGTTATAATAGTGAATATATTACCTGTATACGTGGGGTTAGGGTTATAATAGTGATTATATTACCTGTATACGTGGGGTTAGGGTTATAATAGTGATTATATTACCTGTATACGTGGGGTTAGTGTTATAATAGTGATTATATTACCTGTATACGTGGGGTTAGGGTTATAATAGTGATTATATTACCTGTATATACAGGGTTAGGGTTATAATAGTGATTATATTACCTGTATACACAGGGTTAGAGTTATAATAGTGATTATATTACCTGTATATATTCTATCAGTTAATATATTACCTGTAGACACTGGGTCCCTGGCAGGCATGGTTCAGTTTCCTCATGTCCCACATCATCTGAGTAAAGTAGTGTCTGGGGTTGGTGTTGTAGGCTCTGCACAGGTTGGGTGTCCCCTGGAAGTCGCAGTAGTAGGAGCGAGTCTGAGGCTGGGTCTGGGGTGGGCTGGGGCCCTTACAGGAGACCCTGAGCCTGGTATGGTCCCCAGCTCCAGACACCACCATGGTGCAGGAGTCGCGGCTCTTGGTGCTGAATGAGATGGGTCGGTCCCAGACTGTGCCGTTTGTCTTTGTTGTTGTCTTTTGAGCGTGTGACACCACCCCAGCCGCCAGCACCAGCAGCGCCATCCTCAACCCAGTCCTCATGATGACGGTGACCGTGGAAACGGCGCTGTGTGTGTGAGAGAGAGAGAGAGCGAGTGTACGGAGGCGTCCTGAAGAAGTGTACGGAGGCATCCGGAAGGAGCTTATAAAGACTTTTCCTACAAAGACGGCTTTCAGGTGGTGACTAACCTCCCCCCACCCCACACACACACACAACCAAGGGAGGAGAGGAGGTAGATAGGAGAGAGAGAGAGAGAGAGAGAGGGAGAGAGAGAGACACAGACAGACAGACAGACAGAGAGAGAGAGAGAGAGAGAGAGAGAGAGAGAGAGAGAGAGAGAGAGAGAGAGAGAGACGAGAGAGCGAGACGAGAGAGAAAGAGAGAGAGAGAGAAATACGAGAGAAAGAGAGAGAGAGAGAAATACGAGAGAGAGAGAGAGAGAGAGAAATACGAGAGAGAGAGAGAGAGAGAGAGAGAGAGAGAGAGAGAGAGAGAGAGAGAGAGAGAGAGAGAGAGAGAGAGAGAGAGATAAAGAAAAACCCTTGAATGAGTAGGTGTGTCCAAACTTTTGACTGGTAGTGTACATTTAAAAACATTAACATGTAGTGTGTGTGTGTGCATCTATCAGTTACACATACATGTCAGTACATACACACAACAAGTAGGTCACATTGGGGAGAGGCGTTGTGCCATGAGGTGTTGATTTATTTGTTTTTTAAACCAGGTTTACTGTTCACTTGCTCTATATAAGATGGAAGGGAGTTCCATGCCCCCATGGCTCTGTATAATACTGTACGCTTCCTTGAATTTGTTCTGGACCTGGGGACTGTGAAAAGACCCCTGGTGGCATGTCTGGTGGGGTAAGTGTGTGTGTCAGTGCTGTGTGTAAGTTGACGATGCAAACAATTTGGGATTTCCAACAAATTAATGTTTCTTATAATAACAAGAAGTGATGCAGTCAGTCTCTCCTCAACTCTTAGCCAAGAGAGACTGGCATGCATAGTATTAATATTAGTCCTCTGATTACAATGGAGAGCAAGACGTGCCACTCTGTTCTGGGCCAGCTGCAGCTTAATTAGGTCCTGCTCTGTTCTGGGCCAGCTGCAGCTTAACTAGGTCCTGCTCTGTTCTGGGCCAGCGGCAGCTTAACTAGGTCCTGCTCTGTTCTGGGCCAGCTGCAGCTTAACTAGGTATTTATTTGCAGCACTGGACCACACGACTGGACAATAATCAAGATAAGATCAAACTAGAGCCTGCAGGACTTGCTTTGTGGAGTGTGGTGTCAAAAAAGCAGAGCATCTCTTTATTACAGACCTCTGCCCATCTGTACAACCATTTACAACCAGTTATCTGTACAACCATTTACAACCATTTAATCTATATGTTTTGACCATGACAGTTTACAATCTAAGGTAACACCAAGTAATTATAATAATACTACATTTTATTTGGCAGACATCTGACATTAACAGGAGGCCTACATAGAAGCCAGTATGTACATAAGATCATTAAATCATAAAGTCTAGTGATCAATCAAAAGTAACATATAAATCTAAGGACAGATAAAAAAGAGGAGGGAGGGGGGTTGAGTCTCCTCAACAGCCACATTATTCACTATCAGATTCAGCTGAGGTCCAGAACTTAGGGAATGATTTGTACCAAATACAATGTTCTTAGTTTTAGAGATGTTCAGGACCAGTTTATTACTGGCCACCCCATTCTAAAACTGTGTGCAACTCTTTGTTTAGGGTTGTAGTGATTTCACGGCTGTGGTTGCTGACGTGTATAGGGTTGAATCATCAGCAGACATGGACACATGCTTTGTTTAATGCCAGTGGCAGGTCATTGGTAAAAATAGAAGAGTAGAGGGCCTAGAGAGCTGCCCTGCGGTACACCACACTTTACATGTTTGACATTAGAAAAGCTTCCATTAAAGAAAACCCTTTGAGTTCTATTAGATAGATAGCTTTGAATCCACGATATGGCAGAGGTTGAAAAGCCATAACACAAGTTTTTTCAACAACAGGTTATGGTCAATAATATCAAAGGCTGCACTGAAATCTAACAGTACAGCTCCCACAATCTTCTCATTATCAATTTCTTTCAACCAATTATCAGTCAATTGTGTCAGTGCAGTACATGTTGAGTGACCTTCTCTATAAGCATGCTGAAAGTCTGTTGTTAATTTGTTTACAGAGAACTAGCATTGTATTTGGTCAAACACCATTTTTTCCAACAGTTTGCTAAGAGCTGGCAGCATGCTGATAGGTCTGCTGTTAGAACCAGTAAAGGCCGCTTTACCACTCTTGGGTAGCGGAATGACTTTGGCTTCCCTCCAGGCCTGAGGACAAAGACTTTCCTCTAGGCTCAGATTAAATATATGACAGATAGGAGTGGCTATAGAGTCAGCTACCATCCTCAGTAGCTTTCCATCTAAGTTGTCAATGCCAGGAGGTTTGTCATTATTGATCGATAACAACAATCTTTCCACCTCTCCCACACTAACTTTACAAAATTCGAACTTACAATGCTTTTCTTTCATTATTAGTTCTTTATGCATGAATACGATGGCTCACTGTTCATTGTTGGCATATCCTGCCTAAGTTTTCCCACTTTGCCAATGAAGTAATCATTAAAATAATTGGCAACCCCAAATGATTTAATGAAAGATGGTATTGATTTTTGTCTTTCTGCCCATAATTTCATTTAAAGTACACAAAAGTTTTTTTTCTTCCATAACTCTCTATATATTTATATATTTGATCTTGGCTTCATAATACAGTTTCTTCTTCTTTTTGTTGAGTTTAGTTACATAATTTCTCAATTTGCAGTAAGTCAGCCAGTCAGATGTTCAGCCAGACTTATTAGCCACTCCTTTTGCCCCGTCTCTTTCAACCATACAGTTTTTCAATTCCTCATCAATCCATGGAGCCGTAACAGTTCTAACAATCAGTTTCTTAACAGGTGCATGTTTATCAATCAATGGAAGAAGCAATTTCATAAACTCATCAAGTGCAGCGTCTGGATGCCCCTTATTAATCACATCAGACCAACAAATATTTTTTACATCATCCACATAAGAGTCACAGCAAAATATTTTGTATGATCTCTTATATACTATTTTAGGCCCAGATTTTGGAACTTTGGCTTTCCTGGATATGGCCACTATATTGTGATCACTACATTAGTAAAAATGTGATCTATACATGTGTCAGAGGGCGTCAGTGAATGCGGTAGGCGAAGTCAAATGCAGGACACAGAGCTTTCTGGAAACGTACTTTACTCGAAAGTAACCAGACATCCAACATAGGAGGAATCAACAACCCGCACACGAACACTGCCGATGACGAAATACAATAACACACAACACACAATGCACGACAGAGGGTTAAATAGGGAATACAATACAACATAATGGGGAACAGGTGTACACAATCAGGACAAAACAAGTCAAACACCGAAACATAGATCGGTGGCAGCTAGTACTCCGGGGACGACGAACGCCGAAGCCTGCCCGAGCAAGGAGGAGGAGCAGCCTCGGCTGATTCTGTGACAACATGTGGATGATCTTGTTCCTGTAGTGTTTCTAAACACCCTGGTAGGTTGATTAATAACCTGATCCAGATTACAGGCACTGGTTACAGTAAGAAGCTGCCTCTTGAGCGGACAGCTTGATGAAAACCAGTCAGTATTCAGGTCCCCAAGAAAGTCGACCTCTCTGTTTACATCACATACACTATCAAGCATTTCACACATATTATTTAGATACTGACTGTTAGCACTTGGTGGCCTATAGCAACACCCCAAAAGAAAAGGCTTTAGATGTGCCAAGTGAACCTGCAACCACAACACTTCAATAACACTTGACATAAGATCTTCTCTAAGCATTACAGGGATATGGCTCTGAAAGTGTTCAGACCCTTTGAGTTGTTCCACTTTTTGTTATGTTTCAGCCTTATTCTTAAGGATGATCTTGTGGTCCTCTGTAGCTCAATTGGTAGAGCATGGCGCTTGTAACGGCAGGGTAGTGGGTTCGATTCCCGGGACCACCCATACGTAAAAATGTATGCACACATGACTGTAAGTCGCTTTGGATAAAAGCGTCTACTAAATGGCATATTATTATCTTGTGCTTGTAAACACCCTGGTAGGTTGATGAATAACCTGAACCAGATTACGGCACTGACTACAGTGAAAGCTTCCTCTTGAGCGAACAGCTGTGATCATTTCCCTCACTTGGAGATTCTGCAATTCTGTCCACAACCGTGTTGTTCCACCTTGATTGTCCCTCGAGAGTTTCCATTACTTTATTAGTCGACTCCACCAGTATTTGGACACTTGAAGCTATTTTCTTGTTGTTGTTACAACTGCTTGTAGAACTATTTGAGTTTGTTTAATATCACACACTCACAAACTGAAAACATAACGTGTGTACAATGAATTGGTTCGAGTCAGAGCTCAAATATAACTTTAATTTGTATCCCGTGTTGCATTAGAATCGCAGCAAAGTTGGTTCCTGTTTCAGTCACATCTTTGGCCACATTCACGTGGGTCAAACAAAAACACCCTAATGATTGGTTGACAAATAGTGCCTCCCACAATGCAGGTGATGCCTAAGAAGAATGGCGCCGGAGGGGATGGCTGCCGTTTGACGGGCTCCTAACCAATTGTGCTATTCTGTGTGTTTTTCCGCGTTGTTTGTAACTTATCTTGTACATAATGTTTCTGCTACCGTCTCTTATGACCGAAAAGAGCTTCTGGATTTCAGAACAGCGATTACTCACCTCGAACTGGACAAAGATTTTTTCGAAGACAAATATTTTTTCTTTAACGAGTCAGATGCGAAGGATTTACTGCTGCTACCGGACCAGGCCCTATTCGCATGAAGAGGAGACGCAGATATGGGGGACGCAAGATCCGGGTGTCATTTGAGAATTAGTCGGCGAATGGGTTACCCGCCTCTACCAAGCCCCCATATTGGCAATCACTGGAGAATAAACTGGATGAGCTCTGTTCGAGACTATCCTACCAACGGGACATTAAAAACTGTAATATCTTATGTTTCACCAAGTCGTGGCTGAACGACGACATGGATAATATACAGTTGGCTGGGTTTTCCGTGCATCGGCAAGACAGAACAGACGAGGGGTGGTGGTCTGTGTACAGTGGAGAGAACAAGTATTTGATACACTGCCGATTTTGCAGGTTTTCCTATTTACCAAGCATGTAGAGGGCTGTAATTTTTATCATAGGTACACTTCAACTGCGAGAGACGGAATCTAAAACAAAAATCCAGAAAATCTCATTGTATGATTTTTAAGTAATTGATTTGCATTTTAGTGGTAGGCCTCATCACCGACAACGATGAGACAGGCTATAGGGAGGAGGTCAGAGGCCTGGCCGTGTGGTGCCAGGATAACAACCTCTCCCTCAATGATGAGACAGCCTATAGGGAGGAGGTCAGAGACCTGGCCGTGTGGTGCCAGGATAACAACCTCTCCCTCAACGATGAGACAGCCTATAGGGAGGAGGTCAGAGACCTGGCCGTGTGGTGCCAGGATAACAACCTCTCCCTCAACGATGAGACAGCCTATAGGGAGGAGGTCAGAGACCTGGCCGTGTGGTGCCAGGATAACAACCTCTCCCTCAACGATGAGACAGCCTATAGGGAGGAGGTCAGAGACCTGGCCGTGTGGTGCCAGGATAACAACCTCTCCCTCAACGATGAGACAGCCTATAGGGAGGAGGTCAGAGGCCTGGCCGTGTGGTGCCAGGATAACAACCTCTCCCTCAACGATGAGACAGCCTATAGGGAGGAGGTCAGAGGCCTGGCCGTGTGGTGCCAGGACAACAACCTCTCCCTCAACGATGAGACAGCCTATAGGGAGGAGGTCAGAGCCCTGGCCGTGTGGTGCCAGGACAACAACCTCTCCCTCAACGATGAGACAGCCTATAGGGAGGAGGTCAGAGGCCTGGCCGTGTGGTGCCAGGATAACAACCTCTCCCTCAATGTGATCAAGGCAAAGAAGATGATCGTGGACTACATGAAAAGAAGGACCGAGCACGCCCCCATTCTCATCGATGGGGCTGTAGTGGAGCGGGTCGAGAGCTTCAAGTGTCTTGGTGTTCACATGACCAAAAAACTATCATAGCCCAAACACACCAAGACAGTCGTGAAGAGGGCACGACAAAGCCTATTCTCCCTCAGGAGACTGAAAAGATTTGGCATGGATCCTCAGATCCCCAAAAAGTTCTACAGCTGCACCGTCGAGAGCATCCTGAATGGTTGCATCACCGCCTGGTATGGCAACTGCTCGCCCATCCAACCGCAAGGCGCTACAGAGGGTAGTGCGTAAGGCCCAGTACATCACTGGGGCCAAGCTTCCTGCCATCCAGGACCTCTATTTTTGGACTTCGCCAAGTCTAGGTCCAAAAAGCTTCTACCCCCAAGCCATAACACTGCTGAACAGTTAATCAAATGGTTACCCGGACTATTTGCATTGACACCCCCCCTTTTTTTTACACTGCTGCTACTTGCAATATCGTCTGCTATTATCCTCAGTAATGTTCCATCCAAGTTGTCAGACCCCGGTGGCTTGTCATTGTTGATAGACAACAATAGTTTGTTCACTTCTTCCAAACTGACTTTACGGAAGGCCGACTTCATCAAAATCTGCCTGACCTTTGATCACATGATTTATGTAAAGTTCATGCAGTCATCATGTAGTCGCAAGTCTGACAATTTTTAGAGATTCTGTTATAGAAACTGAAGTAATATAATCTCTGTTATAGAAACTGAAGTAATATAATCTCTGTTATAGAAACTGAAGTAATATAATCTCTGTTATAGAAACTGAAGTAATAGAATCTCTGTTATAGAAACTGAAGTAATAGAATCTCTGTTATAGAAACTGAAGTAATAGAATCTCTGTTATAGAAACTGAAGCAATAGAATCTCTGTTATAGAAACTGAAGTAATATAATCTCTGTTATAGAAACTGAAGTAATAGAATCTCTGTTATAGAAACTGAAGTAATAGAATCTCTGTTATAGAAACTGAAGTAATAGAATCTCTGTTATAGAAACTGAAGTAATAGAATCTCTGTTATAGAAACTGAAGCAATAGAATCTCTGTTATAGAAAGTGGAATATTCCATATGAAAGGACAGGAGGGAGGAGGAAGACATGTACAGCACTTTACAGTTAAGGCTACGCAGGCACACACACACACACACACACACACACACACAGGATATTTTAGTTTTTCAATCCAGTCGGGAAAGAAAGAGCCTCCTTGTTATTCACACTGGGACTCTGAGGTAAACATCGGTAGCAGGCAGTGTGTGTGTAATACTGGTTCTTCTCTCTCTCTCTTTCCTTCATCTCTTTCTCTCCTTCCTCTCCCCCTCTCTCCTTCCTCTTCCCCTCTCTCCTTCCTCTCTTCTTCCTCTCTCCCTCCTCTCTTCTTCCTCTCTCCCTCTTTCCCCCTGTCTTCTTCCTCTCTCCCTCTCTCCTTTCTCTCGCCCTCTCGCTGTCTCCCTCTCTCCCCCCTCTCCTTCCTCTCTTCTTCCTCTCTCCCTCTCTCTTCTTCATCTCCCCCTCTCTCCCTCTCTCCCCCCTCTCTCCTTCCTCTCTCCCTCTCTCTCCCTCTCTCCTTCCTCTCTCCCTCTCTTCTTCCTTTCTCCCTCTCTCCTCTCTTTCCCCCTCTCTTCTTCCTCTCTCCCTCTCTCCTTCCTCTCCCTCTCTCCCCCCTCTCTTCTTCCTCTCTCCCTCCTCTCTCCCTCTATCTCCCCCTCTCTTCTTCCTCTCTCCCTCTCTCCTCTCTCTCCCCCTCTCTTCTTCCTCTCTCCCTCTCTCCTTCCTCTCCCTCTCTCCCCCCTCTCTTCTTCCTCTCTCCCTCTCTCCTCCTCTCTCCTCTCTCCTTCCTCTCTCCTCTCTCCCTCTCTTCTTCCTCTCTCCCTCTCTCCTTCCTCTCTCCTCTCTCTCCCCCTCTCTTCTTCCCCCCCCTCTCTTCTTCCTCTCTCCCTCTCTCTCCCTCTCTCCCCCCTCTCTTCTCTTTCCCCCTCTCTTCTTCCTCTCTCCCTCTCTCCTTCCTCTCCCTCTCTCCCCCCTCTCTTCTTCCTCTCTCCCTCCTCTCTTCTTCCTCTCTCCCTCTCTCATCTCTCTCCCCCTCTCTTCTTCCTCTCTCCCTCTCTCCTTCCTCTCCCTCTCTCCCCCCTCTCTTCTTCCTCTCTCCCTCTCTCCCCCCTCTCTTCTCTTTTCCCCTCTCTCTCCCTCTCTTCCCCCTCTCTTCTCTTTCCCCCTCTCTTCTTCCTCTCTCCCTCTCTTCTTCCTCTCCCCCTCTCTCCTTCCTCTCTCCTCTCTCTCCCCCTCTCTTCTTCCTCTCTCCCTCTCTCCTTCCTCTCTCCTCTCTCTCCCTCCTCTCTTCTTCCTCTCTCCCTCCTATCTCTCCCTCTCCCCCCTCTCTTCTTACTCTCTCCCTCTCTCCCCCCTCTCTTCTCTCTCTCCCTCTCACTGACTGGTTTTCTGATCCATGCCCCCTACCCTTTTTTTAAAGGTACATTATCTGTGACCAACAGATGCATATCTGTATTCTCAGTTGTGAATTCCATTGATTAGGTCCTAATGAATTTATTTCAATTGACAGATTTCCTTAATTGTTACATGTTGCAGTTACATTTTTTTTCTGTATAAATTATATACACTACCACTCAAAAGTTTGGACACACCTACTCATTCAAGGGTTTTTAATTTTTACTATTTTGTACATTGTAGAATAATAGTGAAGACATCAAAACTATGAAATAACATATGGCATCATGTAGTAACCACAAAAGTGTTAAACAAATCAAAATATATTTTATATTGAGATTCTTCAATAAGCCACCCTTTGCCTTGATGACAGCTTTGCACACTCTTGGCATTCTCTCAACCAGCTTCATGAGGTGTCACCTGGAAGGGAATTCAATTAACAGGTGTGCCTTCTTAAAAGTTAATTGGTGGAATTTATTTCCTTCTTAATGCGCTTCTGCCAATCAGTTGTGTTGTGACAAGGTAAGGGGGGGTATACAGAAGATAGCCCTATTTGGTAAAAGACCAAGTCCATATTATGGCAAGAACAGCTCAAATAAGCAAAGAGAAACGACAGTCCATCATTACTTTTAAGACATTCAATTTCAAGAACTTTGAACGTTTCTTCGAGTGCAGTCGCAAAAACCATCAAGCACTATGATGAAACTGGCTCTCATGAGTACTGCCACTGGAATAGAAGACCCAGAGTTACCTCTGCTGCAGAAGATAGGTTCATTAGAGTTACCAGCCTCAGAAATTGCAGCCCAAATAAATGCTTCACAGAGTTCAAGTAACAGACACATCTCAACATCAACTGTTCAGAGGGGACTGTGTGAATCAGGCCTTCATGGTCGAATTGCTGTAAAGAAACCACTACTAAAGGACACCAATAATAAGAAGAGACTTGCTTGGGCCAAGAAACACGAGCAATGGACATTAGACCGGTGGAAATTTGTCCTTTGGTCTGGAGTCCAAATTGAAGATTTTTGGTTCCAACCGCCGTGTCTTTGTGAGACGCGGTGTGGGTGAACGGATGATCTCCGCATGTGTAGTTCCCACCGTAAAGCATGGAGGAGGAGGTGTTATGGTGTGGGGGTGCTTTGCTGGTGACACTGTCTGTGATTTCTTTAGAATTCAAGGCACACTTAACCAGCATGGCTACCACAGCATTCTGCAGCGGTACGCCATCCCATCTGGTTTGCGCTTCGTGGGACTATCATTTGTTTTTCAACAGGACAATGACCCAAAACACACCTCCAGGCTGTGTAAGGGCTATTTGACCAAGAAGGAGAGTGATGGAGTGCTGCATCAGATGATCTGTCCTCCACAATCCCCCCGACCTCAACCGAATTGAGATGGTTTGGGATGAGTTGGACGACAGAGTGAAGGAAAAGCAGCCAACAAGTGCTCATCATATGTGGGAACTCCTTCAAGACTGTTGGAAAAGCATTCCAGGTGAAGCTGGTTGAGAGAATGCCAAGAGTGTGCAAAGCTGTCATCAAGGCAAAGGGTGGCTGCTTTGAAGAATCTCAAATATAAAATATATTTTGATTTGTTTAACACTTTTTTGGTTACTACATGATTCCATATGTGGTACTGGTACTGTATATACATATATGTATAGATGGCAGGACAGAAAGACAGCGGAGACAGAAAGACAGCGGAGACAGCATAACTCAGCGAACTGAAATCTTTATTCACAGATTCAGAGCCTGCAGTGACATCAGTCGTGACATCACAGTCGTGACATCACAGATATGACATCACAGCTGCGACATCACAGAATGACATCACAGCCGTGACAACACAGCTGCGTCATGCGATGGGTTACAGCCGTCAATCAACAAGCAGCTAGCGACCGCTAGCTAACATGCTAACAAGGTTTTGTAGCTAGTGTCTGCTAACATGCTAAGGTAGCTAGCGTCCGCTAACATGCTAACATGCTAACATATTATGTTAAAAAAAATATAAAACTTTCAAAGGTATTGAAAGCGTATAAAATGTACACGTCATTGATGTGAGTCAGTGGTTACAGTGTTAAGCTGAGGAGAAACAAACAGAACACTGTTGTCTAAAATAATATATAAAATAAAGTATATCGAAATAATCCACCAACATGTTCACACCGGTGAAATGTTCAGAAAGTATGGTAATGTCAGACAGAACTAGTGTTGTGATTGGGCGATGGAACGTACAGGGCATCATTTGGGCTACTGTAATTGGCTGGCAGCTAAGGTCCTTGTCCAATCAGGTGAGGGGTTGTTGTGGGGCGGAGATCAGCACAGTTCTGTCTTCTTTGGTTGTTGTTGTTTTGTTCTCTTTCTCTCTACCAGTTCTCTTGGCCCCTGAGGAAGACAACAGAACATTTAACATTATTAACAGCATCAAAATACTGGGAGGGATGAGAGGAGAGGAGAGGAGAGGAGAGGAGAGGAGAAGAGAAGAGAAGAGAAGAGAAGAGAAGAGAAGAGAAGAGAAGAGAAGAGAAGAGAAGAGAAGAGAAGAGAAGAGAAGAGAAGAGAAGAGAAGAGAAGAGAAGAGAAGAGAAGAAAGAAGAGAAGAGAAGAGAAGAGAAGAGAAGAGAAGAGAAGAGAAGAGAAGAGAAGGAAGAGAAGAGAAGAGAAGAGAAGAGAAGAGAAGGAGGAGAGAGAGGAGAGGAGAAGAGGAGAGAGAGAGGAGAGGAGAGGAGAGGAGAGGAGAGGAGAGGAGAGGAGAGGAGGTGGAGAGGAGAGGAGAGGAGGTGGAGAGGAGAGGAGGTGGAGAGGAGGAGGAGAGAGGAGAAGAGGAGGAGAGAGGAGAGGAGGAGGAGAGGAGAGGAGAGGAGAAAGACAAAAGAGTGACCAATGACAGAAGAGATGCTTTGTGGTGCTTGTGCTCGAATCAGTTTGAGTGGGACTAGGGGACGGTATCAGTAGCAGTGGCTTGTCCACGGCTGTCCCCATACTCCAAGGCACAGGTTCTCTCACAGGTTCTCTGTTGCCGGTTACGAGTGGCTACTCGAAGAGAGAGGGCGGCCAGGTTCTCTGTTGCCGGTTACGGGTGGCTACTCGAAGAGAGAGGGCGGCCAGGTTCTCTGTTGCCGGTTACGGGTGGCTACTCAAGAGAGAGGGCGGCCAGGTTCTCTGTTGCCGGTTACGGGTAGCTACTCGAAGAGAGAGGGCGGCAAGGTTCTCTGTTGCCGGTTACGGGTGGCTACTCGAAGAGAGAGGGTGGCCAAGTTCTCTGTTGCCGGTTACGAGTGGCTACTCGAAGAGAGAGGGCGGCAAGGTTCTCTGTTGCCGGTTACGGGTGGCTACTCGAAGAGAGAGGGCGGCAAGGTTCTCTGTTGCCGGTTACGGGTAGCTACTCGAAGAGAGAGGGCGGCCAGGTTCTCTGTTGCCGGTTACGGGTGGCTACTCGAAGAGAGAGGGCGGCCAGGTTCGGTGGGTACGCCCCACCGCTTGCCTCTCTTCCCAGACTTGTTGTTGAAGGGTCCGGTCCAACCTCGGTGATCCGGTCCTACGTAGACCGTGACAAGCGCTGCATAGCGTGCCAGCCAGGTTGGCTAACTCGCAGAGGCGAGCTAGCTGTAACTATCTATCTATCTATCAGAGGCGAGCTAGCTGTAACTATCTATCTATCTATCTATCAGAGGCGAGCTAGCTGTAACTATCTATCTATCTATCTATCTATCTATCTATCTATCTATCTATCTATCTATCTATCTATCTATCTATCTATCTATCAGAGGCGAGCTAGCTGTAGCTATCTATCTATCTATCAGAGGTGAGCTAGCTGTAACTATCTATTCCTGCCTCCCCATGGTGGAGTTGATCTATTCCAGCGTCATGGCAACCCCATTCCTATTTCCCCCAGCGTTATGGAGTGGAGGAAGAAAGGTTTTCAGGCCTCTGATGAGGAAACAGCCCCCGAGCACTTGGCTCAGGTAACCCCTGGAGGGAGGGGCCTTGGCACGAGTCTGATGAGGAAACAGCCCCCTGAGCACTGAGTCTAATTTTTATGCGTGCGGTCCAATGCTGGGTGCCAGCCGGTTACCGGAACGTGTCTAACCGCCTTAACCGAGTGAGGCTCGTTGTGACAACAGTGCCCCCAGGTGGCCAATCAGGGCACGTCACTGATCACTGAGCCCTGGTACCCAGAGTGGGCCGGACTTTAGGCATAACATCGTTTCTTTTACCCCGAGTTCCGCATGAAAAGTGTCCCTTATGTGAGTTCCCTTCTCCATGTTCAGACACACGGTTGTCAAGAGTGGTGGACATGGAAGAAGAACCAATCTCTCCCAGTCCACAAGGTGGCGTCCCGCCCCCTCAGAGTCATGAGAGTCATGGGAGGCTCGCTGTCTGCTCCGACCAATGGCGGGCATGCGCAGTGTCGTGGGAGGCTCGCGGTCTGCTCCGACCAATGGCGGGCATGCGCCGTGTCGCCCTGGATAATGTGAATAGTAGCCTCTGCAGAGTCCCCAACAACCAGATGTTCCGGGTTTTCAGGGGAAATGGAAAGCGAGCCTGTGACGTGTCATTAACAAGGAGACGCTCCTCCTCATTTACTGGATTGGTTGAACAGAACAGAACAGAACCGACAAGACCAGTATGTAGGGGATCTAGTTCCAGGCGTTTCTTTTACGCCTGCTACGTCGGGGTACAGGCTACAACTTGATGTTCGTCCCTCCACGCTTCTGCAGCGTCATCACGTCGACTGTTCCCGAGGCTTCAGCGCCCGTTTCGAGAGAGGAAATATCCTCCCGTCTCCAGAAGCAGGCAATCCGTTGAAGATCCAGGACGGCTGGTACAGACGGTATTTCCTGGTTTCCGAAAAGGGACGGGACTTTGCGTCCCATTCTAGACCTACGTGCCCTCAGCAAGCACCTCAGAGTCTACAAACTCAGAATGTTCACGAGCCGCCGGCTATTACAGCGATTGGCTGGTTGCGGCGGAGTCGTGGGAGCAAGCAACGTTACACACATCCATTCTACTGTCCCGTATTCAGTCTCTAGTCTTCATAAGAAACCAGAAAAAGACCTGTCTGACTCCCTCCCAGCGCGTTCTGTTTCTGGATCTTGAGCTAGACTCACTGGGTTCCGGCTCTGCTTAGACACATTTCAGCTGGGTCACACAGTGCATTGTCGCCAGTGCATACGCCCTATGACTACTGGGGACAATGGCTTTGGGTTATTAGTTGAACTACATGTAGTTCACTACTCCCCAACATGGATTGAGAGAGAGAGAGAGGGAGAGAGAGAGAGAGAGAGAGAGAGAGGGGGGAGAGAGAGAAAGGGGGAGAGAGAGAAAGAGAGAGAGGTTCGTTTGTGTTCAATATTAGATTGTGTTCAGTATTAGTATTAGATTGTGTTCAATATTAGATTGTGTTCAGTATTAGTTTGTGTTCAATATTAGATTGTGTTCAGTATTAGATTGTGTTCAGTGTTAGATTGTGTTCAGTATTAGTTTGTGTTCAGTATTAGTTTGTGTTCAGTATTAGTTTGGGCCTCAGTGTTATTTCTAGTGGATCAGTGTTTCCATGGAGACAGTGTCCACATGTTATTGTGAAGTGGAAACGTCTAGGAGCAACAACAGCTCAGCCGCGAAGTGGTAGGCCACACAAGCTCACAGAATGGGACCGCCGAGTGCTGAAGCGTGTAGCACGTAAACATATTCTGTCCTCGGTTGCAACACTCACTACCGAGTTCCAAACTGCCTCTGGAAGCAACGTCAGCACAAGAACTGTTCATCTGGAGCTTCATGAAATGGGTTTCCGTGGCCGAGCAGCAGCACACAAGCCTAAGATCAGGGGTCGGCTGGAGTGGTGGAAAGCTCACCGCCATTGGACTCTGCAGCAGTGGAAATGCGTTCTCTGGAGTGATGAATCACGCTTTGGCGGACAACAGGAGAACGCTACCTGCCCAAATGCATAGTACCAAATTTTAAGTTTGGTAGAGGAAGAATAATGGTCTGGGGCTGTTTTTCATGTTTCGGGCAAGGCCCCTTAGTTCCAGTGAAGGGAAATCTGAACGCGACAGCATACAATGACATTCTAGACGATTCCGTGCTTCCAACTTTGTGGCAACAGTTTGGGAAAGGCCCTTTCCTGTTTCAGCATGACAATGCCCCCGTGCACAAAGCGAGGTCCATACAGAAATGGTTTGTTGAGATCGGTGTGGAAGAACTTGACTGGCCAGCACAGAGCCCTGACCTCAACCCCATCGAACACCTTTGGGTTCAATTGGAACGCCGACTGCGAGCCAGGCCTAATCACCCAACATCAGTGCACGACCTCACTAATGCTCTTGTGGCTGAATGGAAGCAAGTCCCTGCAGCAATGTTCCAACATCTAGTGGAAAGCCTTCCCAGAAGAGTGGAGGCTGTTATAGCAGCAAAGGGGGGACCAACTCCATATTAATGTTCGACGAGCAGGTGTCCACTTAGTGTATTTCCCCATAGATGTGTTGTACCGAGACTACTGACTGAAAGGGAATGTAACGTTATGACTATAACTACTGTTCCCTGAAGGAGGGAAAACAACATTATGACTATAACTACTGTTCCCTGAAGGAGGGAAAACAACATTATGACTATAACTACTGTTCCCTGAAGGAGGGAAAACAACATTATGACTGTAACTACTGTTCCCTGAAGGAGGGAAAACAACATTATGACTATAACTACTGTTCCCTGAAGGAGGGAAACCAACATTATGACTATAACTACTGTTCCCTGAAGGAGGGAAACCAACATTATGACTATAACTACTGTTCCCTGAAGGAGGGAAAACAACATTATGACTATAACTACTGTTCCCTGAAGGAGGGAAAACAACGTTATGACTATAACTACTGTTCCCTGAAGGAGGGAAAACAACGTTATGACTATAACTACTGTTCCCTGAAGGAGGGAAACCAACGTTATGACTATAACTACTGTTCCCTGAAGGAGGGAAACCAACATTATGACTATAACTACTGTTCCCTGAAGGAGGGAAAACAACATTATGACTATAACTACTGTTCCCTGAAGGAGGGAAACCAACATTATGACTATAACTACTGTTCCCTGAAGGAGGGAAACCAACATTATGACTATAACTACTGTTCCCTGAAGGAGGGAAAACAACGTTATGACTATAACTACTGTTCCCTGAAGGAGGGAAACCAACGTTATGACTATAACTACTGTTCCCTGAAGGAGGGAAAACAACATTATGACTATAACTACTGTTCCCTGAAGGA
The DNA here is from genome assembly GCF_020615455.1 of Coregonus clupeaformis. Classification (NCBI taxonomy): domain Eukaryota; kingdom Metazoa; phylum Chordata; class Actinopteri; order Salmoniformes; family Salmonidae; genus Coregonus; species Coregonus clupeaformis. Next base: position 40,574 of record NW_025535245.1, on the reverse strand, counting down.
GGGAAACCAACATTATGACTATAACTACTGTTCCCTGAAGGAGGGAAACCAACATTATGACTATAACTACTGTTCCCTGAAGGAGGGAAACCAACGTTATGACTATAACTACTGTTCCCTGAAGGAGGGAAACCAACATTATGACTATAACTACTGTTCCCTGAAGGAGGGAAACCAACATTATGACTATAACTACTGTTCCCTGAAGGAGGGAAAACAACATTATGACTATAACTACTGTTCCCTGTTGTGTGTGTGTGTGTGTGTGTGTGTGTGTGCGCGTATGTGTGTGTGTGTGTGTGCGCGCGCGCGTGTGAGTGTGTGCGCGTATGTGTGTGTGTGTGTGTGCGCGCGTATGTGTGTGTGTGTGTGTGTGTGCACGCGTATGTGTGTGTGTGTGTGTGTGCGTGCGTGCGTGTGTGTGTGTGTGTGTGTGTGTGTGTGTGTGTGCACGTGTATGTGTGTGTGCATGCGTATGTGTGTGTGTGTGTGTGTGTGTGTGTCTCTGTGTGTCTCTGTGTGTGTGTGTGTGTGTGTGTGTGTGTGTGTGTGTCTCTGTGTGTGTGTGTGTGTGTGTGTGTGTGTGTGTCTCTGTGTGTGTGTGTCTCTGTGTGCGTGCGTGCGTGCGTGCGTGCGTGCGTGGGTGCGTGTGTGCGTGTGGGCGTGTGTGCGTGTGTGCGTGTGTGTGTGTGTGTGTGTGTGTGTGTGTGTGTGTGTGTGTGTGTGTGTGTGTGTGTGTGTGTGTGTGTGTGTGTGTGTGTGTGTGTGTGTGTGTGTGTGTGTGTGTGTGTGTGTGTGTACCTACTCTTCAAACACATCCTCTGTGTCCATCCTCCTGTAGTGCTTGGCCAGTTTGACCGACAGGATGATGCTGGGGATCAGGAAGACACAGCAACCACTCAGACCAAACCAGAACATGTTCTATAACACACAGAGAGAGAGATCAATATAACCTTAACTCAGACCAAACCAGAACGTGTTCTATAACACACAGAGAGAGAGATCAATATAACCTTAACTCAGACCAAACCAGAACGTGTTCTATAACACACAGAGAGAGATCAATATAACCTTAACTCAGACCAAACCAGAACGTGTTCTATAACACACAGAGAGAGATCAATATAACCTTAACTCAGACCAAACCAGAATGTGTTCTATAACACACAGAGAGAGATCAATATAACCTTAACTCAGACCAAACCAGAACGTTTTCTATAACACACAGAGAGAGAGATCAATATAACCTTAACTCAGACCAAACCAGAACGTGTTCTATAACACACAGAGAGAGATCAATATAACCTTAACTCAGACCAAACCAGAACGTGTTCTATAACACACAGAGAGAGAGATCAATATAACCTTAACTCAGACCAAACCAGAACGTGTTCTATAACGCACAGAGAGAGAGAATCAATATAACCTTAACTCAGACCAAACCAGAACGTGTTCTATAACACACAGAGAGAGAGATCAATATAACCTTAACTCAGACCAAACCAGAACGTGTTCTATAACGCACAGAGAGAGAGATCAATATAACCTTAACTCAGACCAAACCAGAACGTGTTCTATAACACAGAGAGAGAGATCAATATAACCTTAACTCAGACCAAACCAGAACGTGTTCTATAACACACAGAGAGAGAGATCAATATAACCTTAACTCAGACCAAACCAGAACGTGTTCTATAACACGGAGAGAGAGATCAATATAACCTTAACTCAGACCAAACCAGAAGGTGTTCTATAACACACAGAGAGAGATCAATATAACCTTAACTCAGACCAAACCAGAACGTGTTCTATAACACACAGAGAGAGATCAATATAACCTTAACTCAGACCAAACCAGAATATATTCTATAACACACAGAGAGAGAGATCAATATAACCTTAACTCAGACCAAACCAGAACGTGTTCTATAACACACAGAGAGAGAGAGATCAATATAACCTTAACTCAGACCAAACCAGAACGTGTTCTATAACACACAGAGAGAGAGATCAATATAACCTTAACTCAGACCAAACCAGAACGTGTTCTATAACACACAGAGAGAGAGATCAATATAACCTTAACTCAGACCAAACCAGAACGTGTTCTATAACACACAGAGAGAGAGATCAATATAACCTTAACTCAGACCAAACCAGAACGTGTTCTATAACACACAGAGAGAGAGATCAATATAACCTTAACTCAGACCAAACCAGAAGGTGTTCTATAACACACACAGAGAGAGATCAATATAACCTTAACTCAGACCAAACCAGAACGTGTTCTATAACACACAGAGAGAGAGATCAATATAACCTTAACTCAGGCCAAACCAGAACGTGTTCTATAACACACAGAGAGAGATCAATATAACCTTAACTCAGACCAAACCAGAAGGTGTTCTATAACACACAGAGAGAGAGATCAATATAACCTTAACTCAGACCAAACCAGAACGTGTTCTATAACACACAGAGAGAGAGATCAATATAACCTTAACTCAGACCAAACCAGAACGTGTTCTATAACACACAGAGAGAGATCAATATAACCTTAACTCAGACCAAACCAGAACGTGTTCTATAACACACAGAGAGAGAGATCAATATAACCTTAACTCAGACCAAACCAGAACGTGTTCTATAACACACAGAGAGAGAGATCAATATAACCTTAACTCAGACCAAACCAGAAGGTGTTCTATAACACACACAGAGAGAGATCAATATAACCTTAACTCAGACCAAACCAGAACGTGTTCTATAACACACAGAGAGAGAGAATCAATATAACCTTAACTCAGACCAAAACCAGAACGTGTTCTATAACACACAGAGAGAGAGATCAATATAACCTTAACTCAGACCAAACCAGAACGTGTTCTATAACACACAGAGAGAGAGATCAATATAACCTTAACTCAGACCAAACCAGAACGTGTTCTATAACACACAGAGAGAGAGATCAATATAACCTTAACTCAGACCAAACCAGAACGTGTTCTATAACACACAGAGAGAGAGATCAATATAACCTTAACTCAGACCAAACCAGAACGTGTTCTATAACACACAGAGAGAGATCAATATAACCTTAACTCAGACCAAACCAGAACGTGTTCTATAACACACAGAGAGAGATCAATATAACCTTAACTCAGACCAAACCAGAACGTGTTCTATAACACACAGAGAGAGAGATCAATATAACCTTAACTCAGACCAAACCAGAACGTGTTCTATAACACACAGAGAGAGAGATCAATATAACCTTAACTCAGACCAAACCAGAACGTGTTCTATAACACACAGAGAGAGAGATCAATATAACCTTAACTCAGACCAAACCAGAACGTGTTCTATAACACACAGAGAGAGAGATCAATATAACCTTAACTCAGACCAAACCAGAACGTGTTCTATAACATACAGAGAGAGAGATCAATATAACCTTAACTCAGACCAAACCAGAACGTGTTCTATAACACACAGAGAGAGATCAATATAACCTTAACTCAGACCAAACCAGAACGTGTTCTATAACACACAGAGAGAGAGATCAATATAACCTTAACTCAGACCAAACCAGAACGTGTTCTATAACACACAGAGAGAGAGATCAATATAACCTTAACTCAGACCAAACCAGAACGTGTTCTATAACACACACAGAGAGAGATCAATATAACCTTAACTCAGACCAAACCAGAACGTGTTCTATAACACAGAGAGAGAGATCAATATAACCTTAACTCAGACCAAACCAGAACGTGTTCTATAACACACAGAGAGAGAGAGATCAATATAACCTTAACTCAGACCAAACCAGAACGTGTTCTATAACACACAGAGAGAGAGATCAATATAACCTTAACTCAGACCAAACCAGAACGTGTTCTATAACACACAGAGAGAGAGAGATCAATATAACCTTAACTCAGACCAAACCAGAACGTGTTCTATAACACACAGAGAGAGAGATCAATATAACCTTAACTCAGACCAAACCAGAACGTGTTCTATAACACACAGAGAGAGATCAATATAACCTTAACTCAGACCAAACCAGAACGTGTTCTATAACACAGAGAGAGATCAATATAACCTTAACTCAGACCAAACCAGAACGTGTTCTATAACACACAGAGAGAGATCAATATAACCTTAACTCAGACCAAACCAGAACGTGTTCTATAACACACAGAGAGAGAGAGATCAATATAACCTTAACTCAGACCAAACCAGAACGTGTTCTATAACACACAGAGAGAGAGATCAATATAACCTTAACTCAGACCAAACCAGAACGTGTTCTATAACACACAGAGAGAGAGATCAATATAACCTTAACTCAGACCAAACCAGAACGTGTTCTATAACACACAGAGAGAGATCAATATAACCTTAACTCAGACCAAACCAGAACGTGTTCTATAACACACAGAGAGAGAGATCAATATAACCTTAACTCAGACCAAACCAGAACGTGTTCTATAACACACAGAGAGAGAGATCAATATAACCTTAACTCAGACCAAACCAGAACGTGTTCTATAACACACAGAGAGAGAGATCAATATAACCTTAACTCAGACCAAACCAGAACGTGTTCTATAACACACAGAGAGAGAGATCAATATAACCTTAACTCAGACCAAACCAGAAGGTGTTCTATAACATACAGAGAGAGAGATCAATATAACCTTAACTCAGACCAAACCAGAACGTGTTCTATAACACACAGAGAGAGATCAATATAACCTTAACTCAGACCAAACCAGAACGTGTTCTATAACACACAGAGAGAGAGATCAATATAACCTTAACTCAGACCAAACCAGAACGTGTTCTATAACACACAGAGAGAGAGATCAATATAACCTTAACTCAGACCAAACCAGAACGTGTTTTATAACACACAGAGAGAGAGATCAATATAACCTTAACTCAGACCAAACCAGAACGTGTTCTATAACACACAGAGAGAGATCAATATAACCTTAACTCAGACCAAACCAGAACGTGTTCTATAACACACAGAGAGAGATCAATATAACCTTAACTCAGACCAAACCAGAACGTGTTCTATAACACACAGAGAGAGAGAGATCAATATAACCTTAACTCAGACCAAACCAGAACGTGTTCTATAACACAGAGAGAGAGAGATCAATATAACCTTAACTCAGACCAAACCAGAACGTGTTCTATAACACACAGAGAGAGAGATCAATATAACCTTAACTCAGACCAAACCAGAACGTGTTCTATAACACAAAGAGAGAGAGATCAATATAACCTTAACTCAGACCAAACCAGAACGTGTTCTATAACACACAGAGAGAGAGAGATCAATATAACCTTAACTCAGACCAAACCAGAACGTGTTCTATAACACACAGAGAGAGAGATCAATATAACCTTAACTCAGACCAAACCAGAACGTGTTCTATAACACACAGAGAGAGAGATCAATATAACCTTAACTCAGACCAAACCAGAACGTGTTCTATAACACACAGAGAGAGAGATCAATATAACCTTAACTCAGACCAAACCAGAACGTGTTCTATAACACACAGAGAGAGATCAATATAACCTTAACTCAGACCAAACCAGAACGTGTTCTATAACACACAGAGAGAGAGATCAATATAACCTTAACTCAGACCAAACCAGAAGGTGTTCTATAACACACACAGAGAGAGATCAATATAACCTTAACTCAGACCAAACCAGAACGTGTTCTATAACGCACAGAGAGAGAGATCAATATAACCTTAACTCAGACCAAACCAGAACGTGTTCTATAACACACAGAGAGAGAGATCAATATAACCTTAACTCAGACCAAACCAGAACGTGTTCTATAACACACAGAGAGAGAGATCAATATAACCTTAACTCAGACCAAACCAGAACGTGTTCTATAACACACAGAGAGAGAGATCAATATAACCTTAACTCAGACCAAACCAGAAGGTGTTCTATAACACACAGAGAGAGAGATCAATATAACCTTAACTCAGACCAAACCAGAACGTGTTCTATAACACACAGAGAGAGAGATCAATATAACCTTAACTCAGACCAAACCAGAACGTGTTCTATAACACACAGAGAGAGAGATCAATATAACCTTAACTCAGACCAAACCAGAAGGTGTTCTATAACACACAGAGAGAGAGATCAATATAACCTTAACTCAGACCAAACCAGAACGTGTTCTATAACACACAGAGAGAGAGATCAATATAACCTTAACTCAGACCAAACCAGAACGTGTTCTATAACACACAGAGAGAGAGATCAATATAACCTTAACTCAGACCAAACCAGAACGTGTTCTATAACACACAGAGAGAGAGATCAATATAACCTTAACTCAGACCAAACCAGAACGTGTTCTATAACACACAGAGAGAGAGATCAATATAACCTTAACTCAGACTAAACCAGAGACACACACACACACACACACAGAGAGAGACACACACACACACACACACACACACACACACACAGAGAGACACACACACACACACACACACACACACACACACACACAAGAGACACACACACACACACACACACACACACACACACACACACAGAGAGAGACACACACACACACACACACACACACACACAGAGACACACACACACACACACACACACACACACAGAGAGAGACACACACACACACACAGAAAGACACACACACACACACACACACAGAGAGAGACACACACACACACACACACACACACACACACACAGCTGTGTATCTCACCACTGAGTCGACTATGAAGCTACAGGCGACTATCTCCATGGAGTCCATGATGTTACTGATGGGCTTGCACTGAGCCACCTCCCCTGTCAGCTAGGACACACACACACACACACAAACACACACACACACACACACACACACACACATATTGGTTAAACATTATGGAGGAGAGGTTAGGACTGGAGGTCCTGGAGGAGAGGTTAGGACTGGAGGTACTGGAGGAGAGGTTAGGACTGGAGATACTGGAGGAGAGGTTAGGACTGGAGGTCCTGGAGGAGAGGTTAGGACTGGAGGTACTGGAGGAGAGGTTAGGACTGGAGGTACTGGAGGAGAGGTTAGGACTGGAGGTACTGGAGGAGAGGTTAGGACTGGAGGTACTGGAGGAGAGGTTAGGACTGGAGGTACTGGAGGAGAGGTTAGGACTGGAGGTACTGGAGAAGAGGTTAGGACTGGAGGTACTGGAGGAGAGGTTAGGACTGGAGGTACTGGAGGAGAGGTTAGGACTGGAGGTACTGGAGGAGAGGTTAGGACTGGAGGTACTGGAGGAGAGGTTAGGACTGGAGGTACTGGAGGAGAGGTTAGGACTGGAGGTACTGGAGGAGAGGTTAGGACTGGAGGTACTGGAGGAGAGGTTAGGACTGACTGGAGGTACTGGAGGAGAGGTTAGGACTGGAGGTCCTGGAGGAGAGGTTAGGACTGGAGGTACTGGAGGAGAGGTTAGGACTGGAGGTACTGGAGGAGAGGTTAGGACTGACTGGAGGTACTGGAGGAGAGGTTAGGACTGGAGGTACTGGAGGAGAGGTTAGGACTGACTGGAGGTACTGGAGGAGAGGTTAGGACTGGAGGTCCTGGAGGAGAGGTTAGGACTGGAGGTACTGGAGGAGAGGTTAGGACTGGAGGTACTGGAGGAGAGGTTAGGACTGGAGGTACTGGAGGAGAGGTTAGGACTGGAGGTACTGGAGGAGAGGTTAGGACTGGAGGTACTGGAGGAGAGGTTAGGACTGGAGGTACTGGAGGAGAGGTTAGGACTGGAGGTACTGGAGGAGAGGTTAGGACTGACTGGAGGAGAGGTTAGGACTGGAGGTACTGGAGGAGAGGTTAGGACTGGAGGTACTGGAGGAGAGGTTAGGACTGGAGGTACTGGAGGAGAGGTTAGGACTGGAGGTACTGGAGGAGAGGTTAGGACTGGAGGTACTGGAGGAGAGGTTAGGACTGGAGGTACTGGAGGAGAGGTTAGGACTGGAGGTCCTGGAGGAGAGGTTAGGACTGACTGGAGGTACTGGAGGAGAGGTTAGGACTGACTGGAGGTACTGGAGGAGAGGTTAGGACTGACTGGAGGTACTGGAGGAGAGGTTAGGACTGACTGGAGGTACTGGAGGAGAGGTTAGGACTGACTGGAGGTACTGGAGGAGAGGTTAGGACTGACTGGAGGTACTGGAGGAGAGGTTAGGACTGACTGGAGGTACTGGAGGAGAGGTTAGGACTGGAGGTACTGGAGGAGAGGTTAGGACTGGAGGTACTGGAGGAGAGGTTAGGACTGACTGGAGGTACTGGAGGAGAGGTTAGGACTGGAGGTACTGGAGGAGAGGTTAGGACTGGAGGTACTGGAGGAGAGGTTAGGACTGGAGGTACTGGAGGAGAGGTTAGGACTGGAGGTACTGGAGGAGAGGTTAGGACTGGAGGTACTGGAGGAGAGGTTAGGACTGGAGGTACTGGAGGAGAGGTTAGGACTGGAGGTACTGGAGGAGAGGTTAGGACTGGAGGTCCTGGAGGAGAGGTTAGGACTGGAGGTACTGGAGGTGAGGTTAGGACTGGAGGTACTGGAGGAGAGGTTAGGACTGGAGGTACTGGAGGAGAGGTTAGGACTGGAGGTACTGGAGGAGAGGTTAGGACTGGAGGTACTGGAGGAGAGGTTAGGACTGGAGGTACTGGAGGAGAGGTTAGGACTGGAGGTACTGGAGGAGAGGTTAGGACTGACTGGAGGTACTGGAGGAGAGGTTAGGACTGGAGGTACTGGAGGAGAGGTTAGGACTGGAGGTACTGGAGGAGAGGTTAGGACTGGAGGTACTGGAGGAGAGGTTAGGACTGGAGGTACTGGAGGAGAGGTTAGGACTGGAGGTACTGGAGGAGAGGTTAGGACTGACTGGAGGTAAGGTACTGGAGGAAAACACTGACCTATAGTAACAATGACAGTTCAGTTAACCTGTTTAGTGTTGCAGTGACAGTTCAGTGACCCTCCAAACAGTTAAACAGTTAAACAGATTAAATCACATTGATGACCAAAGAGAGGTTCACTTTAAAAATTGTAACATTATATTAAGATAACTGATCATTAATAAATATAAATAAATACATACACTGAGTATACTAACATTAAGAAAACCTTCCTAATATTGAGTTGCCCTCAGAACCGCCTCGATTCGTCAAGGCATGGATTCTACAAGGTGTCGAAAGCGTTCCACAGGGATGCTGGCCCATGTTGACTCCAATGCTTCCCACAGTTCTGTCAAGTTGGCTGGATGTCCTTTGGGTGGTGGACCGTTATTGATACACACGGGAAACCGTTGAGCGTGAGAAACCCAGCAGCGTTGCAGTTCTTGACACAAACCGGTGCGCCTGGCACCTACTACCATACCCCGTTCAAAGGCACTTACATCTTTTGTCTTGCCCATTCACCTTCTGAATGGCACACATACACAATCCATGTCTCAAGGCTTAAAAATCCTTCTTGAACCTGTCTCCTCCCCTTCATCTACACTGATTAAAGTGGATTTAACAAGTGACATTAATAAGGGATCAAAGCTTTCACCTGGATTCACCTGGTCAGTCTATGTCATGGAAACAGCAGGTGTTCTTAATGTTTGTACACTCAGTGTATATTTATATAAAAATATATATATAAACGCAACATGCAACAATTTCAAAGATTTTAATGAGATACAGTTCATATTAGGAAATCAGTCAATTGAAATAAATTCATTAGGCCCTAATCTTGACTGGGAATACAGATATGCATCTGTTGGTCACAGATACCTTAAGGTAGGGGCGTGGATCAGAAAACCAGTCAGTATCTGGTGTGACCACCATTATGCAGCGCGACACATCTCCTTCACATAGAGTTGATCAGGCTGTTGATTGTGACCTGTGGAAATATTGTCCCACTCCTCTTCAATGGGTGTGTGAAGTTGCTGGATATTGGTGGGAACTGGAACACGCTGTCGTACACGTCGATCCAGAGCATCCCAAACTTCCTCAATGGGTGACATCTGATGAGTAGGCAGGCCATGGAAGAACTGGGACATTTTCAGCTTCCAGGAATTGTGTCCAGATCTTTGCGACATGGGGCCGTGCATTATCATGCTGAAACATGAGGTGATGCCACCTGATGAATGGCACAACAATGGGCCTCAGGATCTCGTCACGATATCTCTGTGCATTCAAATTGCCGATGATAAAATGCAATTGTGCTCTGGCAACAGCTCTGGTGGACATTCCTGCAGTCAGCATGCCAATTGCACGCTCCCTGAAAACTTGAGACATCTATGGCATTGTGTTGTGTGACAAAACTGCACATTTTAGAGTGGCCTTTTATTGTCCCCAGCACAAGGTGCACCTGTGTAATGATCATGCTGTTTAATCAGCTTCTTGATATGCCACACCTGTCAGGTGGATGGATTATCTTGGCAAAGGAGAAATGCTCATTAACAGGGATGTAAACACATTTGTGCGCAACATTTGAAAGAAATAAGCTTTTTGTGCATATGGAAAATTTCGGGGA